>NC_073379.1:56312979-56615270 GCF_028641065.1 Leucoraja erinaceus
AGTCTTTGACATTTCCACCCAAGGAAAGTGGTTCTGTCTACCCTATCTGTGCTACCCTATAATTTTATATTCTCTGCCTTTAACGTCCAATGCTCCAGAGAAAACATTCCAAGTTTATCTAACCTTTTCTTTTAGCTAAGATGCTCTAATCCAGGCAACATTCTGGTAAAACCTCTTCCAACGGCTCCACAGCCTTTCTGTTATGGACCAGATATGCCACAATTCTCCAAATATGGTATAACCAGTCCTATAAAGTTGCAACTAGACTTTCTGACAAACATATCACACACCTTCTTTGCCACTTTCAGGGAGCTATACACTCTACATATGAACTATCCATTCTCTAATCACAGTTGACATACAGGAGGCATCTTCAGATTCTTCCGATGCACCTGTTTTTATAACATATCTTTATTGCAGCACCTGGAAATTAATGATCAATAGAAGACATTTTGTATCATTTTACTATTGTTTTTGTTCCTTCTCACAAAACCTCTCTAAATTATTGGTCTCTATTCCAAAGAACAAACATTGGGTCAACCTTGATATGTACTAATGTTGCTAATATCTGTTCCTGTGGATTTTACCAAAAATATGGTAACCAAAGTTCTATAAACAAAGTCCTATAAACTCATAACTTTTTGAATTTTCCCTTTCATTTTGGCCAACTCTTCGTCATCTGTAACTTTTTTACATCAGCCACCTACACGGGCCTTTACGTTTACTATGCATGAGTAGCTTACAGTGTAGGTATGTTGCTAAGCCTGCCTGAAGCGTCGTTGAAAATCTGCCCCAGCCCGTGTGTGGGATTTTGGCGCTGTTTTGAGGGGGCGGGTTTTTTTTTTTTTTTTTTTTTTTTTTATTTATAAAAAGATGAGAATAAGAAAAAGAGGTTAGATAGTAAAGGATAGAAAAATGTGAAATATATAGTGTGTGAAGAAAGAAAACGAGTAAATGAAGAAAGTTGAGAGAGAAATTAGTGAAAAGAAAAGGAGATCATTATTTATAGTCTTGACCAACCCTCGTCCAGTCCTGAAACAGTTATTTTTTACAATTGTGTTGCACCATATGATTCCAAAAAAACGACGAATGGAGACCAACTCGTTATGAATTGGTCTGATTTATCCGGGGGCGGGTTTAAAACGCGATTTTTACTAGGCTGTTGCAATCGGAAATGTTCAGCCTAGTAAATCATTATGAAAAATCGCTGAAAGACCCCATCGCAAAAGGTAATATTAGTTTTTATGGCCTTGTATAATAGTTATAGTAGTTTAAAAATCACTCTCTAAACCACGACCTCTCGCAGCCCCAGGATTTTATAAAGCAAACAATTAAAGGTATGTAGCTTATTTTTAAAGGGCTTCTTAAGAACCCTATATACAAAGTTTTCTATAGCGAGTAGCTCATTTTGGGCTCTTTATATCCCGCAGTATTTTTCTGGGCATTTGAGGGCACAAATCCAGCGCAATGTGAGCGTTCTAAACCAGCGCGTTCACGTGAACCCACTAGAAAGCTGATTTAAATGGACTAATTTACAGCAATTGAACACTAAATTCCTTCCATTTGGCCTATAAATTAATGTAAATGAGATTTCAAAATCATGTTTTATTGTGAATTATTTATGAATATTATTTGGACACGGGCTATTTAAAAATGTTAATCATTTATTAAGAAATGGATAGATGTTTAGATCTAGTAATTGAAGTTTGAAATTTGCTACACTTGGGTAACTAACTAATTATATGTTTCAATTTCAGGTCATCCAAGTAATATTATTTTATATTTGTTTCAGAATGCTTCAATCTACGATAACTGAAAATTTCATTCAGTTCTCTTAATTTTTAAGAAGGTTATGGGCTTTTGACTGCCCACGATCACAGCTTTTTTGTAATGTCCATAGAAAATCAATAGGGAACAAGATGCTAATTTCCGAGTATGAAAATGTCCATAACTTTTTAAATACTTGAGATATGAAAGTGAATTAGGTGTCAAATTAAACTTCTTTTTATGCTTTATCTGATGGGATAAATTGCAGACTTGATTTTTTAAATCTCAAAATTTTGTAACATTGCTATACAGTGGAGCAGTTCCCTCATTGAACATAGCAAATATGGGAGTTGGCTATAAATCCCTCACGGCTGCTTCACCTGCAGGCATCAGAGATCTGACCTTCAACCTCAGGCACTTTTAACTACCTGCCTTGAAAGCTTTGATTCTCCAGTCTCCGGAGTTTTCTTTAACACGGCATCTTCAGCTCAATGGGGTAAAGAATTCCAAAGGTTTACAGCTATCTGAATGAAGACATTTCTCCTTATCTCTTGTTGCACAAATGATCTTTGTTTTGAGCTTATGCTCATCTCTACTAAATTTTCACTTTATCCATGCTATCAAGTCACCCCTTAACTTTCAATAATATCACCTTCCCTTTTGCATAGAGGCTCAAACTGTTCAATAAGATTTGTGTCATAAAATTAAGAGAGATGCATTCACAACTTTAACTTCAAGGAATATGTGTATGCACTCAATCTAGTTAGAGATGTGGGCAGTAATTACATCCTGGCTGAAGGTATGTGCACCAGCAATAGTTGTATTGATAGTAAAGATGTCCTACAAAATAGTATACAATTGTTTCCTGAGTATCCTACCACCAACATAGGAACAGAGACTTGTAGAAACATGGAGCTGTAGATGCTGGTTTACAAAAGAAGACACAAAGTGGCTGGAGTAACTCGGTGAGTTAGGCTGCATCTCTGGACAGCATGGATTGGTGGCATTTTGGGTTTTGACCCTTCTTTTGATTGTGGGGGCAAGACAAAGTCTGGCAGGCAATAGACCGATACATGTTCTTCTGAGATGCTGCCTGACTCCTGGGTTACCCTAGCACTTTGTATCTTCTTTAGGTTTAGAGCAGTCTGTTTGGTGATGATTGCACTGTCCAGTTCTGTCTGCAACTCCCCAGACAATAAAGTCATTTTTGCATGCAACAAAACTAGATGACACTCAAATTTGCACTAATTGGCCAGTAACAGTTTTGTAACACTTGCCAGCTGCTGACCATCTCAAAGGAGAAAACTACCATCCCCTAACATTAAATAAGGTTACCATTCTCATATTTCACAGTATTAACATGCTTAAGGATAACCAATGGACCCTAAATTGAATGGGACCAGTCCCGCAAATACAGTAGCTACAGAAACAAGTCAGCGATTGGGTTTTCAATGGCAGGTGAATATCCTCGGTATTTCCCCAAAACTTTCTGCCATCCAGAAGGCGTCAGGTTTGCGATGGGAAGTTCCCCACTTTCCTCAATGGTAGAGCTCTCATGACATTCAAAAAAATTGATTTAATCTCCAAAGGAATATTTGAATATCAAAATTGCTACAAATCTGTGTTATGTGACTCTTTTGGTCTTACTTTTTAGTGGAAGAAAGTGAAACCTATCCCGTCTGCCACCAAGGAGGGGTATCGATCCATGAATCCTTGTCCCGTCTATGAGAAAAAGACGAACACTATCTTTCTCTTCTTCATTGCAGTCGAAAATCATAAGTCTGAGCAAGATCAAATCGACCAAAACAAAAATGCTGCACGACTTTATTATGTTACCAGTGCCGACCACGGGCAGAACTGGAGTGAACCTAGTAAAGATCTAACAGATTCTTTCAAGCGTGACTGGGCAACATTTGCCTTAGGTCCCGGCCATGGCATTCAGCTAAGTAATGGCTGTCTTATTATCCCTGCCAATGCTCACGTAAAAGAGTCAGATAAACAAGTCAGGGTACATGCTTTCACTTTCTTTAGTGAAGATCGCGGAAAGACCTGGCAGTTAGGGTCCTTTGTTTCTGGGGAGGAGTGTGGAGAATGTCAGGTGGCGATGGTGCACGAATACAAAGTATCTAGTTGCAAATGCTGCAAAGTTAGCAATTGTAGACAACCTCTAATCTATTGCAATGCTCGGAGCAATAAGAATGGTGAGAAACAGTATCGGGTGGAGACTTTCAGTCGGGATGGTGGAAAAACCTTCACAGAAGGGAAACTGGTGAAACAGCTGGTTGAACCTCCCCAAGGTTGCCATGGCAGTGTCATCAGTTTTCCTTCCTCTGTAGTTTTGTGTGTCGAAAACTACTCTAAAGTTGAAAAGTATCACGATGGACAGGGAAATAACTCCCAAGAGTTTGACATTATACTGTTCTCACACACCACAAACACAAAATCACGGAATGATTTAGGAATTTACCTTGCTACCTATTCTGGTAAAAGTCCAATCTGGACTAATCCTTGGGTCATTAGTGCAGGTAAATGTGGCTATTCAGACCTGGCATTTATTCAACTGCCTAAGAAAAATCCTGTTGTTGCTTGTTTGTTTGAACAAGGGAGCACAAATGAAAAAATCTCATTTCGTCTTTTGCAAATCGATGATATTATTGTGAACACTATAAAACACTGATTGATTTCAGTGTCCTTTATTGCGTATATTATGAATAAATCTGATTGATTGATTATTTGATTGATTGATTGATGGGAATCCAGATTCTGACAGTAACAATTTGAAAATATTTTTTTTCATTTCAACAATTACAACTGAAATATAACTTGAAAAATAATCAATATTTTAAATATCTTCAAATCCGTGATTATCTGAAAAAATATACAAAAGACTATTATAATATGCCCCCAGACTTATTAGATGAAGCCATGAAGATAAAGGCTGAATCAGCAAATCTAATATCATACTTATATAATATTATATTGAATATAGAAATACCTACAACAGATAATATTAGAAGAGATTGGGAACAAGAATTAGCTATAAAAATTTCAAAAGAGAGCTGGGATAAACACTTAAGATATGTGCATAAATGCTCGATCAACGTACGACATACTCTAATCCAATATAAAACATTACACAGACTATATTATTCAAAAACTAAAATAAATAAACTCTTCCCCAATGTCTCACCCATTTGTGATAAATGTCAGGTACAAGAAGCTAACATAGCGCACTCTTTTGTTTTCTGTACAAAAATTAAAAAATTCTGGAACGAAATATTTGAAATCTTTACAAAATTATTTAAAACAAAACTTCTACCCAGAGTAGAATGGATCATTTTTGGAATATCGGAAGCTAACCCTGAATTAAATATGTTTCAAAAGAACTTACTTAATTATGGGCTAATAATCGGAAAAAAGCTTATACTTAAATTTTGGAAAAATGCTCCAATACCAACAAAAATGTGGATTTCAAACATGTTCAAAACATTACACTTGGAAGAGTTGAGACTCCTCCTAGCAGGTAAAGTAGATCACTTCCAAAAGACGTGGTCTGCATTTATGGAACTATTACAAGCTAAGGTGCAATAATAAGTTAAAATATAAAGGCTACCAGGACCGGGTAATGGGGGGGTATAAAATACATTTTTAATAAAAACATGGTTGGTAGATCCTTTTTTGCGGAGTTTTGTGTTACAATAGAGCGACTGATTTTCCTTTTTTCCTTTTTTTTCCTTTCTTTCTAGGGTCTTAATTATTTTCTTTGCTTCCTTCTCTAATTCCTTCCCTAAGGGGTTCTTTTCTCCCAACACTTTCCTGCACCTTCACGATTCTTGCTTACTTTTCTTACTTCTTTTATTTCTTTCTCTTTTACAGCTCAAAAAATGAAGTGGTACAACATAATGTAATAAGATATATGCGATGTATTAATGTGATTTACTGTACTGCTAATAAAAATAAAATTAAAATAAATAAAAATAAAAATAAATTTTTTGGTTCCCAAACAGTACATTAATCATTTGTAATATCACGTAGCATGTTAAGGAACTTCGTAATACTTGTTAACTTTGAAATAAAAATGGAGATAAGCGACTGAAGCACTGTTATGCAGCCAATGGCTGCACAAACTTTCCAATAATTTTACAATGCCTTCTGCTATAATTTAAACATTTTCTCAGCATTATGATTTGCTCACACCAGGGTCAGATTCCTTCTACAGAGAGCAGAAATAATGTGTAAAAATTACAGCATTCCCTATTTATGCCAAAGTTAAAGAGCAGTAAGAATGCTAATTGGATTTATAAAAAGCAACATAAAGCAAAACCTTTGCAAGTTTTAGACCTTAAGAATGCAATGATACAGTGGATGATGAAAATTAACTGACTAGCTTACGCAAAGCAGCTGTCTAAAAGTTAATGACCAGGTGTTATTTGCAATGAATCGTGTCTCAGACTCGAAATACAAACCGTGTAAATTATATTAGATTAGATGGGTGGCACAGTTTGTGGAACTGCTGTCTCGGCATCAGAGAACCAGGTACAATTATGATCTTGATCCTTTATCAGAATGATGGTCTTCATGAGCCAAAATGCTGTCTGTCCATTTCCCTCCATAGATGCAGCCTGATCCACTGAGTTCCTCCAGCATTTTGTTTTTTGCTCAAAATGTCAGCATCTGGAGTTTATTGAGTCTCCTCTAACCATTAGTGTGTATTTAATTCTCATCATAGGTTTACATCATGGCAGGTGGGTGAATCAAACTGGCAGGGGTGCTGAGGAAGAGGATTTCTTGGAATGTATACGGGATAGTTATCTAAACCAACATGTAGAGGAACCAACGAGAGAGCTGGCTATTTTAGACTGGGTATTGAGTAATGAGGAAGGGTTAGTTAGTAGTCTTGTTGTGCGTGGCCCCTTGGGCAAGAGTGACCATAATATAGTTGAGTTCTTCATTAGGATGGAGAGTGACATTGTTAATTCAGAAACAATGGTTTTGAACTTAAAGAAAGGTAACTTTGAGGGTATGAGACGTGAATTGGCCAAGATTGACTGGCAATTAATTCTAAAAGGGTTGACGGTGGATATGCAATGGAAGGCATTTAAAGACTGCATGGATGAACTACAAAAATTGTTCATCCCAGTTTGGCAAAAGAATAAATCAGGGAAGGTAGTGCATCCATGGATAACAAGGGAAATCAGGGATAGTATCAAAGCAAAGGATGATGCGTACAAACTAGCCAGAAAAAGCAGCATACCGGAGGACTGGGAGAAATTCAGAGACCAGCAGAGGAGGACGAAGGGCTTAATTAGAAAAGGAAAAATGGATTATGAAAGAAAACTGGCAGTGAACATAAAATCTGACTGCAAAAGTTTTTATAGATATGTGAAAAGAAAGAGATTAGTTAAAACAAATGTAGGTCCCTTGCAGTCAGAAACAGGTGAGTTGATCATGGGGAACCAGGATATGGCGGACCAATTGAATAACTACTTTGGTTCCGTCTTCACTAAGGAAGACATAACTGATCTGCCGGAAATAGCAGGGGCCCGCGAGGAATTGAGTGAAATCCAGGTTAGTCGGGAAGTGGTGTTGGGTAAATTGAATGGATTAAAGGCCGATAAATCCCCAGGGCCAGATAGGCTGCATCCCAGAGTACTTAAGGAAGTAGCTCCAGAAATAGTGGATGCATTAGTAATAATCTTTCAAAACTCCTTAGATTCTGGAGTAGTTCCAGAGGATTGGCGGGTAGCAAACGTAACCCCACTTTTTAAGAAGGGAGGGAGAGAGAAAACGGGGAATTACAGACCAGTTAGCCTAACATCGGTAGTGGGGAAACTGCTAGAGTCAGTTATTAAAGATGGGATAGCAGCACATTTAGAAAGTGGTGAAATCATTGGACAAAGTCAGCATGGATTTACGAAAGGTAAATCATGTCTGACGAATCTTATAGAATTTTTCGAGGATGTAACTAGTAGCGTGGATAGGGGAGAACCAGTGGATGTGGTGTATCTGGACTTCCAGAAGGCTTTCGACAAGGTCCCACATAAGAGATTAGTATACAAACTTAAAGCACATGGCATTGGGGGTTCAGTATTGATGTGGATAGAGAACTGGCTGGCAAACAGGAAGCAAAGAGTAGGAGTAAACGGGTCCTTTTCACAATGGCAGGCATTGACTAGTGGGGTACCGCAAGGCTCAGTACTGGGACCCCAGCTATTTACAATATATATTAATGATCTGGATGAGGGAATTGAAGGCAATATCTCCAAGTTTGCGGATGACACTAAGCTGGGGGGCAGTGTTAGGTGTGAGGAGGATGCTAGGAGACTGCAAGGTGAATTGGATAGGCTGGGTGAGTGGGCAAATGTTTGGCAGATGCAGTTTAATGTGGATAAATGTGAGGTGATCCATTTTGGTGGCAAAAACGGGAAAGCAGATTATTATCTAAACGGTGGCCGATTGGGAAACGGGGAGATGCAGCGAGACCTGGGTGTCATGGTACACCAGTCATTGAAGGTAGGCATGCAGGTGCAGCAGGCAGTAAAGAAAGCGAATGGCATGTTGGCTTTCATAGCAAGAGGATTTGAGTATAGGAGCAGGGAGGTTCTACTGCAGTTGTATAGGGTCTTGGTGAGACCACACCTGGAGTATTGCGTGCAGTTTTGGTCTCCAAATCTGAGGAAGGACATTATTGCCATAGAGGGAGTGCAGAGAAGGTTCACCAGACTGATTCCTGGGATGTCAGGACTGTCTTATGAAGAAAGACTGGATAGACTTGGTTTATACTCTCTAGAGTTTAGGAGATTGAGAGGGGATCTTATAGAAACTTACAAAATTCTTAAGGGGTTGGACAGGCTAGATGCAGGAAGATTGTTTCCGATGTTGGGGAAGTCCAGGACAAGGGGTCACAGCTTAAGGATAAGGGGGAAATCCTTTAAAACCGAGATGAGGAGAACTTTTTTCACACAGAGAGTGGTGAATCTCTGGAACTCTCTGCCACAGAGGGTAGTTGAGGCCAGTTCATTGGCTATATTTAAGAGGGAGTTAGATGTGGCCCTTGTGGCCAAGGGGGATCAGAGGGTATGGAGAAAAGGCAGGTACGGGATACTGAGTTGGATGATCAGCCATGATCATATTAAATGGCGGTGCAGGCTCGAAGGGCCGAATGGCCTACTCCTGCACCTAATTTCTATGTTTCTATGTTTTCTATTCTGTATGATTGATTTCTGAAGAAAATTGAGATAAATGTTTTTTGTCATTATTTACATTTGCTGAGACTATGGGGCTGATCTTCTGCTGTCCTTAGATCATTAGCCGCCTGGTTTGGGGCCATGCTGTTCCTTCCAGTGCTGTTTGCTGTTGGCTCCCTGCCCATCGGCTTGGTGTGGGGCAGTGTAGGAGGCATCTCAGTTCAAGCTGGTCACACTCCCAGAATGGCTGGTGACGCCCACCGCAGACTAACTGGCTGTCAGCTCTGTCACTCTTATTCAATGTTTGTAATACAATTGTGCCAAAGTTACTTGAGAAGTTTTGAAAACAGAAAATCAAATTAAAATCTTGGAACCAGTAAAGCAATTTCTTTCTGACTCTTCTCCTCCTCTTCCTTTCTCCTTTCTGCCGCCCCTCCCCCCCCCCTCTCCCCAGTCTGAAGAAGGGTTTCGGCCCAAAACGTTGCCTATTTCCTTCGCTCCTTAGATGCTGCTGCACCCGCTGAGTTTCTCCATCATTTTTGTCTACCTCTGTTTCTGACTGCTGGATTTGAAAGTCACTGTACCCTTGACAACTTAGCCTTGTACCCTTTCCGACATTCCATCCACCCTATCCCTTGCAACTTAAAATTATTGTGTTTTCTCATTTTTCCAGATTTGATGAAGGGTCAATCTTGCTCTCCCCAATTGTCCTGCTTCAATTGCTGAATGCTTCCAGCACTTCCTATTTTAATTTCAAACTTCCCGAAGCAACAGACATTTTTCTCCAGTAACTTTACTTACTTTTGCCCTGTAGCGACTTAACCTATGCATGTTAATAGGGCTGCTATTGCTTGCACCAAGCAAAGGCTAATGGGACAAATTACTCGGACTGCTGTCCTGCTGGTTTGTCCGAGTGGTCCAATGGATGAGTGACAAAGCTATGCTATTATGGGACTTCGGACAGGTGTGGTGCTGAGCCTTGAGGTTATGTTGAGCTGCAACAGAAGAGTGTGAAAAGGACTGGGATAAAGAGGTGAGAGTGGAGACTCGGGAATTGCAGATGCTGGAATCTTGCACAAAACACAAATTGCAGGAGGAACTCAGCAGGTCAGGCAGTATTTGTGGAGGGATTGGACAGACTATGTTTTGGGTTGAGACACTTCTTCAAAGGTTAGAGTGCATCCAGGATGAGGTATTGAAGTAACAGTTAACTGAAAGATCAGGGTTACCCTTGCAGAATGAACAGAGTTGTTGCGTGAAGTAGCCGTGGATGCCACACTGCGAGTACTGAACACAGCACACTAAATTCAAAGAATTACAAGTGAATCATTGCTTCACCTGATAGGAATATTTTGCACCCTCAAATTATGCTGATGATCAAACCACATTGGAATATCTACAGCAACTGAAAAATTATGTTCATGATAACATCAAAAATATCACCTACTCAACCTTAAAGCTTGTAGATTCGATGCTTGCTGGATTATTTCATATCAACACTCCAATTGTAATTTGATACTTGTTCTGGCATATTCTAGCAAAGTCCTGTGCTTTCCTGTACCATTTATATTCTTAACTACTGTAATTACCAATAAAGATTTGTCATGAAATATTGCAGACTTCTTCTTTACTGCTCTCAATATAAATCACATAAGATATTTAGAAATTTATAATTTCGCAGAAGTCTGTTTCATAAACAATATGCAGTGGATTACATTAAGATAATTCAGTGGTTTAGCTATTTTAGCCTGAGCTTTAGATTTAAGCCAATTAGTATTGTAACCAAATTAGTTACCATATTCTTATTAGAAGTAAAACATAAGTAAAGTGAAGTATCCTTTATTGTCATTCAGACTTTTCAGTCTGAACAAAATGTTGTGCCTTGCGGTCATTACATAGAATAGAATAAAAAACACACAATAAACACAGATTTAACATCCACCACAGTGAGTCCACCAGGTCCTCCTCACTGTGATGGAAGGCAAAAGTCTTAAGTCCTTGTCTCTTCCCTCCTTGTTCTCCCTCTGTGTTGAGACGATCCAGGCTCCGATGTTGCGACCCCGCCGGGTGAGGGTAAGTAAGTTCCGCGGCTGAATCCGAGCTCCGCGAATGGGCCGGTTCAAACTCCGCAGCCCGGGGTGGTCGAAGCTGCGGAAGCTGCCACCATCCAGTCTAGCGGACGAAGTTGTTGTTGTGGGAGCTCCGGAAAACAGGTCACTGGGCCCGCGGCCGAAATTGGGTCGCCGCCAACGCAACGCCGCTACAGCCCCGAAGTCGGCCAGCCCCACGTTGGAAAGTCCTGGCTCTGCCTCCGGAGCCTCGAGATCGGTCCCAGTTGGAGGCCGCCAGCTCCGCCATTAGGCCTCAGTGCAGACAGAGACAGAGACGGGGGATACGACAAGAAAAAGTCGCATCCCCCCGAAGGAAGAGACAAAAAACATGTTTTCTTCCCTCCCCCCCCACCCCCCCCACCCCCCCACACACACATACACAACCCAAATAAACTAAAATTAACTAAAACGGAACAAAAAGAAAACAAAAAAAAAGAAAAGACAAACTGACTGCAGGCGAGCCGCAGCTGCAAATTGGTACGGAACATTTGCATTTTCCAGTTTGAAATTGTGCAATATGGTGCATACTGTAGTGAGTCTTTTAACTTACACTTGAATGCAATATATATGCTTTAAATTGGATAGAAGCGTTTTTGAAAGGGGGGAGGCTGTGCGATCACTGATCACTGGCCTTGGGGTTACCCGGTAAGGGACTGGAGCAACCGAGTGGGGAGAGAGTGTGGAAGAAGGAGTGTGTCCCCCCTCCCAGGGTAGAAACTTTTTGAAATTTGTTGTATTAAAATCATGTTTTAGTGCACTGTAGAAGTATGATTTCAATGTTTTTTGTATTAAGTATTTTTAAGAGGTAACTTTTTAAGGGGTAACTTTATCCACACAAAGGGTGATGAGTGTATGGAACAAGCTGCCAGAGGAGGTAGTTGAGGCAGGGACCATCCCAACATTTAAGAACAAGTTGGACTGATACATGGACAGGTTTGGAGGTATGGACAAAAAGCAGGTAGCGTAGCTGGGACATGTTGGCGGGTGTGGGCAAATTGCGCCGAAGGGCCTGTTTTCACACTGTATCACTCTATGACTACATTACACCTCCATCATCCATGAATGCTTCAAAATCAAGTGAGCGAGTTTTATTGCAATATACTCAAGCACAGAAACTTAGAAATAGGTGCAGGAAAAGGCCATTCGGCCCTTCGAGCCAGCACTGCCATTCAATATGATCAAGGCTATTCATCTAAAATCATTACCTCTTTCCTGTTTTTTCCCCATATCCCTTGATGTCGTTAGCCCCAAGAACTAAATGTAACTCTCTCTTGAAAACATCCAGTGAATTGGCCTACACTGCCTTCTGTGGCACAGAATTCCACAGATTCACAACTCTCAGCATGAAGAAAGTTTGGCCTCATCTCAGTCCTAACTGCCCCCCCCCCCCTTTATTCTTAAACTGTGACCCATGGTTCTGAACGCCCCCAACATTGGGAACATTTTTCCTGCAGTTACAGTAAGTAAAAATCTAGCAGGCAAGCAAGATGCTTTCACCAACCTCCCCCATTTGAAGTCCACTATCTTCCACCGTTTCTATCCAGTGCTTGGTACTTACTTCCAGCAGCCACTGGTTGTCCTCCAGGATGCACCGAGCCACAGCTTGATCCATGCCGGTCACTTGGGCGAATTCGGCACAGAGACTCTCAAGGCAGCGGCGCAACACTTCGACGCCTCCGACAGCCCGGGACTCTTGCACTGAGGCTGCTCCATGGCCGGAGCTGCAGTGAGCGACTCGCCAGCCCGGCAAACACTCGCCAGCCCTGCTCCCCGTCCACATCTGTACCCACCGCTGCTTCTTCTTGCAACACCCGCGGCCCATGCAATTGATATGAGTTTTGAATTTTTTGTTGATCACAGAATTTCTCACAACAGAGCGTAAGAAATTTGTGATCAGCGTGAGAATTTGGTGAAATGCGTGATTCTCACGCTCAATGCATGGGATTTGGCAGCCCTGACTCTCCCCTCTCTCTCTCCCCCCCCCCCTCTCTCTCTCTCCCCCCTCTCTCTCTGTCCCCCTCTCTCATTCCTCTCTCTCCCACTCTCTCCCCTCTCTCTCCACCTCTCTTTCTCTCCCCTCTCTCTCCCTCCCACCTCACTCTCATCCCTCTCTCTCTCTCCCCCCTCTCTTCCGCTCTCTCTCCTCTCAACCCCCCTCTCTCTCTCCCCCTCTTTCCTCTCTTCCTCCTCTCTCCCTCTCTCTCTCCTCTCATCCCCTCTCTCTCCCTTGTCTCCCCCCCTCTCCCCTCCTCTTCCCCTCTCTCTCTCTCCCCCTCGCTCTCCCCCTCGCTCTCCCCCCTCTCTCTCCCACTCTCTCTTCCTTTCTCTCTCTTCCCCCTCTCTCCCTCCCCCTCTCTCCCCCACCCACCTCACTCTCATCCCTCTCTCTCTCTCCCCTCTCTCTCTCTATCCCCCTATCTTCCGTTCTCTCTCTCCTCTCAACCCCCTCTCTCTCTCCCCCCCCTCTATCTCTCCCCCACCTCTTCCCCTCTTTCTCTTATCTCCCTCTCTCTCTCTCTGCTCACCCCCCTCTCTCCCCTTGTCCCCCCTCCCCCCTCCCTCCCCTCCTCTTCCCCTCCCTCTCCTCTCTTCCCCTCGCTCTCCCCCCCTCTCTATCCTCTCTCTCTCCCCTCTCACTCCCTCCCTTTCCCCTAACTCTCTCGCCCCTCTCTTCCCATTCTCTCTCCCCTCTTTCCCCTAACTCTCTCTCCCCCTCTCTTTCTTCTATCTTTCTCCCTCCCTATCTCCCCCTCTCTCTCCCTCTCCATACACTCTCTCTCCCTCTCTCTCTCCTCTCACCTCTCTCTCCTCCCCTTCTCTCTCCCTCTCTCTCCCCCATTTCTCCCTCCCACCTCACTCTCCCCCTTAACATCTTGTTCCCTATTGATTTTCTATGGACATAACAAAAAAACTGTGATCGTGGACAGTCAAAAGCCCATAACTTTCTTAAAAATTAAGAAAACTGAATGAAATTTGCAGTTATCATAGATTGAAGCATTCTGAAACAAATATAAAATAATCTTACTTGGATGACCTGAAATTAAAGCATATAATTAGTTAGTTACCCAATTGTAGCTAATTTCAGACTTCAATTAATAGATCTAAACATCTATCCATTTCTTAATAAATGATTAACATTTTTAAATAGCCTAAATGTCCAAATAATATTCACAAATAATTCACAATAAAACATGATTTTTTAGTCTCATTTACATTAATTTATAGGCCAAATGGAAGGAATTTAGTGTTCAATTGCTGTAAATTAAAGTCCATTTAAATCAGCTTTCTAGTGGGATACTGTGAACGCGCTGGTTTAGAACGTTCACATTGCGGTGGATTTGTGCCCTCAAATGCCCAGAAAAATACTACGGGATATAATGGGCCCAAAATTAGCTACTCGCAACTTTAAACTTTGTATAAAGGGATTTTAAGAAGCCCTTTTTAACGTAAAAATAAACAGCCTACCTTCCGTTTTCCCCTGTATGAGCTCCGGCCGGTTGCTGGTGGTCGGGGGTTTAGAGGTTAATTTTTAACCTACTATAACAAGTATAGAAAGCCCTTAAAACTAAAAATAGCTCCAGCTACGGAATCTTCCAGCGATTTTTCGTTAATAATTAACTAGGCTGAAAAACCTCGATTTGAACAGCCTAGTGAACCCGCCCCCCTCTAAACGGCGCCAAAATGGCGCACATGGGCTGGGACAGATTTTCAGCGACGCTTCAGGTAGGCTTTGCAACATACCTACTTATAGTGCTCCGCTATAAGATCTTTGGTCCAGAGTGCTCCATGGCCGGAGCTGCCGCGAGCGACTCGTCACCCCCGCAAACACTCGCAGCCCAGCTCCCCACATCTGTTCCCGCCGCTGGTTCTGCTCCCATCCCTCCCTCAGCCCCGGCTCTCCAACACCCGCGGACCATGCAGTTTATCCCAGTTTTTAAATTTTCATTGATCACAGAATTTCTCACCCCAGAGCGTGAGAAATTTCCGATCAGCGTGAGGACGTGAGAGTTTGCTTGAGGGCGTGATTCTCACGCTCAAAGCGTGAGAGTTGGCAGCCCTGGAATAACAAAAGTAATCATCTCCCAAATAACAATTCAACTTTGTTCATTTAAAATTAGTAGAAATCTCACATAAGAAATAGAAATTCACACAATTCACTGGAATTGCATTGGCCATTATGAAATTCAGATTATTTTATGTTCCACTGCACATTTAATGCATCCCCATCCCCCATATCCTCTACTGGAGCCATTTTATTTTGTCTTTGCAGGCTGAATAATCAGGATATTTTTAAATCTTCAATCTACATTGGAGAAACCAGACACAGATTTGATGATTGCTCAGTCCAGCACCTGCACTCAGTCCGTAGGGGCAACAACAAGCTCCAGATGCTTGCCAGTGTAAATCTCAATGCTGTTACTACTCTGATCATAAGTGTGTGGCCTTCTGCACTGTCATATTGAGGCCCAAAGCAAGCTTGAAGAATAGCACCTCATCTGCCATCTGGCTATGATGCAACCCTTTGAGTTTTAAAGTAGCTCTTTCTTCCCAATAACCATTTCTGGCTTAATCCCTCCCTTCACCACCTCCAGTTTAAATTCCATTTGGAATATTTTGGAGGACCAAGAAACCAAGAACCAAGTTTCAATTTCAGGGAACTTCTGTGTTTTCCCTGTCTGTGTTTGTTATACAATTGTGACATTAGAGTCATGCAGCCTCCAAAATGTCATCAGTGATTTTGCTTCCACCACTCTCTCAAATGGTGTATTCCAGATACTCAAATTACTTATAAATCTCTTACCCTTTTACCATAAAAACAATGTCCTCTGGTTTTATTCATCTCTAATAACGTGGAACGATTCCAGCAGAATGCCCCATCTTTATCCATCATCATTTTATATAATTCAATTGTCCCCTCATAACTTACTGCACCTGAGTCAGAACAAACCTTGCCCCTCCAGTCTTCCCTCGTAACTACAACACTCACCCCGGGTCACAAACCAGTCTTCATCGACAGGACAGTGGTGGAGTCAAAAACTTCAAATTCCTGAGCAACCATATCTCTGAAGATTTGTCCTGGACCCAGCACATGATGCAATCATACAGAAAGCTCATCAATGCCTCTACCTCCATAGCTGACCGTAATCCAATACGTCAAAAAAACAAACTCTCTTGAACGTTAATAGATGAACAGTAGTGAGCAACTTGTAGAAGGTTCCTAAGATGCATTGCACGGCGGTAGAAGACTCCCGGGATGCACCGAGCAGTGGCAGATGGTTCCCGAGATGTGCTGCACGGTCGTAGAAGCGAGGTCCAGTGCCACGTGCTGTGGCAGGTCTGGTTCTTCTTCTAAGAACTTTTGAAACTTTGTCAGTGCCAGAAATATGACGGGGAAATTTGCAAAGGCTACTGGGGAGACTTTAAACTAGAATGGTTGGGGCGAGGGACTCAAATAGCGAAAGCTAGTAGACAGAATGGGAGGCAGGAAGCAGAAAAGGGAAGCACTCGGACACAAGAGGAGAAAGAAAAAAAAGGAAATAAACAGAGAATAAGAGACGGGGGGGTTTCTTAAATGTGTTAGGAAATGAGACGGGACAGGTGGCGGAGATGCGTTGGGGAGCACTTCAGGTCCAGTGATCACAATACCATTAGTTTCAATATAATTATGGAGAGGGTCAGAACTAGACCTAGGGTTGAGATTTTTGATTGGAGAAAGGCTAACTTTGATGAGATGCGAGATGATTTAAAAGGAGTGAACTGGGACATTTTGTTTTATGGGAAAGATGTAGAAGAGAAATGGAGGACATTTAAAGGGAAAATTTTAAGAGTACAGAATCTTTATGTTCTTGTTCGGTTGAAAGGAAACAGTAAAAATTGGAAAGAGCCCTGGTTTTCAAGGGAAATTGGACATCTTGTTCGGAAAAAGAGGGAGATCTACAATAATTATAGGCAGCATGAAGTAAATGAGGTGCTTGAGGAGTATAAGGAATGTAAAAAAAATCTTAAGAAATAAATTAGAAAAGCTAAAAGAAGATATGAGGTTGCTTTGGGAAGTAAGGTGAAAGTAAATCCAAAGGGTTTCTACAGCTATATTAATAGCAAAGGGATAACGAGGGATAAAATTGGTCCATTGGAGAGACAGAATGGACAGCTATCTGCAGAGCCAAAAGAGATGGGGGAGATATTGAACAATTGTTTTTCTTCGGTATTCACCAAGGAGAAGGATATTGAATTATGTGAGGTAAGGGAAACTAGTAGAGTAGCTATGGATACTATGAGGTTCAAAGTAAAAGAAGTACTGACACTTTTGAAAAATATAAAAGTGGATAAGTCTCCAGGTCCTGACAGGATATTCCCTAGGACATTGAGGGAAGTTAGTGTAGAAATAGCCGGGGCTATGACAGAAATATTTCAAATGTCATTAGAAACGGGAATAGTCCCCGAGGATTGGCGTACTGCGCATGTTGTTCCATTGTTTAAAAATAGTTCTAAGAGTAAACCTAGCAATTATAGACCTGTTAATTTGACTTCAGTGGTGGGCAAATTAATGGAAAAGATACTTAGAGATAATATATATAAGCATCTGGATAAACAGGGTCTGATTAGGAACAGTCAACATGGATTTGCGCCTGGAAGGTCATGTTTGACTAATCTTCTTGAATTTTTTGAAGAGGTTACTAGGTAAATTGACGAGGGTAAAGCAGTGGATATTGTCCATATGGACTTTAGTAAGGCCTTTGACAAAGTTCCTCATGGAAGGTTGGTTAAGAATGTTCAACTGTTGGGTATAAATGCAGGAGTAGCAAGATGGATTCAACAGTGGCTGAATGGGAGAAGCCAGAGGGTAATGGTGGATGGCTGTTTATCGGGTTGGAGGCAGGTGACTAGTGGGGTGCCACAGGGATCTGTGTTGGGTCCTTTGTTGTTTGTCATGTACATCAATGATCTGGATGAAGGTGTGGTAAATTGGATTAGTAAGTATGCAGATGATACCAGTAACTCACCCACTCACCACTGCCGCGGCTCTCCGGACGCGGAGCCACCGCATTGTAGCCGGGGATAGAAGCAGCTCGGGTAGCTGCGAGCGGTCGCCGGGACCCAAAAGCAGAACAGGCCGCCACTTCTGTGCCTTGTGCCGGCCCGCTCACCTATGGCAGTGCTCCCTGTCTGAACACCTCTCACCTGCCGCTCGCTCATGTCAGCTGCTTACTGCAAATTCTTAAATTCCCACAGCGGCAGGAGGGTTTTAGACGGAGAGCTGCCAGAGGTGAGCGGGGGCCGGCAGAAGGCGCTGAGGTGGCGGCCGGTTCCGCTGTCACCCGAAGTAGCTCGCAGCCACCGGAGCTACTTCTCTCCCCCCCCCCCCCGGCCACAATGCAGTGGCTCCATGCAAGGAGCGTCGCAAGTGGGTTACTGGTATGTTATATTTTTGAAACGTCACCCATTCCTTCTCTCAAGAGATGCTGTCTGTTCCAGCTGAGTTACTCCAGCTTTTTGTGTCTATCCAGGTTCAGAAGCATTTCTTCCCAACAACCATCAGGCTATTAAACAATACAACCTCCACGTAAGCTCCAAACCACATAGATTTTGGGGGCGATGGGGGATTTTTTAGATCTTTGCACTATTGCTATTAGTAGATATGTTGCAAAACGTACCTGAAGGTCGCTGAAAATCTGTCCCAGCCGTGTGCGCGATTTTGGTGCCGTTTAGAGGGGGCCGGGTTTAAAACGCGATTTTCCCTAGGCTGTTCAAATCGAGCTGGAAGATTCTGTCGCTTGAGCTATTATTAGTTTTAAGGGCTTTATTTAATTGTTATAGTAGGTTAAAAATTAATCTCTAAACCCGCGACCGCCGACAACGGGCCGGATCTCATACAGGGGAAAACGGAAGGTAGGCTGTTTATTTTTACGTTAAAAATGACTTCTTAAGATCCCTTTGTACAAACTTTTATGTTGTGAATAGCTAATTTGGGCCCCATCATATCCCACAGTATTTTTCTGGGCATATGGAGGCACAAATCTACCTCAATGTGAACGTTCTAAACCAGCGTGTCCTCGAAAGCTGATTTAAATGCCATTAATTTACAGCAATTGAACATTAAATTCCTTCCATTTGGCCTATAAATTAATGGAAAAGATTAAAAAATCATGTTTTATTGTGAATTATTTGTGAATATCATTTGGACACTTAGGCTATTTAAAAATGTTAATCATTTCTTAAGAAATGGATAGATGTTTAGATCTAGTAATTGAAGTTTGGAATTAGCTACAATTGGGTAACTAACTAATTATATGCTTTAATTTCAGGTCATCCAAGTAAGATTATTTTATATTTGTTTCAGAATGCTTCAATCTATGATAACTGAAAATTTCATTCAGTTCTCTTAATTTTTAAGAAATTTATGGGCTTTTGACTGTCCACGATCACAGCTTTTTTGTTATGTCCGTAGAAAATCAATAGGGAACAAGATGCTAATTTCCGAGTATGAAAATGGCTATAACTTTTTAAATACTTGAGATATGAAAGTGAATTCTCAATTCTTAAAGCACAAGGCATTGGGGGTTCAGTATTGATGTGGATAGAGAACTGGCTGGCAAACAGGAAGCAAAGAGTAGGAGTAAACGGGTCCTTTTCACAATGGCAGGCAGTGACTAGTGGGGTACCCCAAGGCTCAGTACTGGGACCCCAGCTATTTACAATATATATTAATGATCTGGATGAGGGAATTGAAGGCAATATCTCCATGTTTGCGGATGACACTAAGCTGGGGGGCAGTGTTAGCTGTGAGGAGGATGCTAGGAGACTGCAGGGTGACTTGGATAGGCTGGGTGAGTGGGCAAATGTTTGGCAGATGCAGTATAATGTGGATAAATGTGAGGTTATCCATTTTGGTGGCAAAAACAGGAAGGCAGACTATTATCTAAATGGTGGCCGATTGGGAAAGGGGGAGATGCAGCGAGACCTGGGTGTCATGGTACACCAGTCATTGAAGGTAGGCATGCAGGTGCAGCAGGCAGTAAAGAAAGCGAATGGTATGTTAGCTTTCATTGCAAAAGGATTTGAGTATAGGAGCAGAGAGGTTCTACTGCAGTTGTACAGGGTCTTGGTGAGACCACACCTGGAGTATTGCGTACAGTTTTGGTCTCCAAATCTGAGGAAGGACATTATTGCCATAGAGGGAGTGCAGAGACGGTTCACCAGACTGATTCCTGGGATGTCAGGACTGTCTTATGAAGAAAGACTGGATAGACTTGGTTTATACTCTCTAGAATTTAGAAGATTGAGAGGGGATCTTATAGAAACTTACAAAATTCTTAAGGGGTTGGACAGGCTAGATGCAGGAAGATTGTTCCCGATGTTAGGGAAGTCCAGGACAAGGGGTCACAGCTTAAGGATAAGGGGGGAATCCTTTAAAACCGAGATGAGAAGAACTTTTTTCACACAGAGAGTGGTGAATCTCTGGAACTCTCTGCCACAGAGGGTAGTTGAGGCCAGTTCATTGGCTATATTTAAGAGGGAGTTAGATGTGGCCCTTGTGGCTAAGGGGATCAGGGGGTATGGAGAGAAGGCAGGTACGGGATACTGAGTTGGATGATCAGCCATGATCATATTGAATGGCGGTGCAGGCTCGAAGGGCCGAATGGCCTACTCCTGCACCTAATTTCTATGTTTCTATGTTTCTATGAATTAGGTGTCAAATTAAACTTATTTTTATGCTTTATCTGATGGGATAAATTGCAGACTTGATTTTTTTAATCTCAAAATTTTGTGACATTGCTACTACAGGTATTAGCATATTTTTGTATCTATCTATCTATATATAACTACAACGTATCTATCTATCTATCTATGATGAAGCCGAATTTTAGTTAAAAATATAAGAAGATATTAAATTGGTTTCTGGGCTAGCTTACAGCTTATATTTAGTGTCAAATTAGGCTTGCCTCAGGTTGCGGGGTGTGTGAGATAATAAATCCTATAACATTGTCTCCCAAGTGACAGGCAGAGGAGAAGCTATAGAGATAGCTGGTTAAATCTTCACAGTGAGATGCCATAAACCAAATGACCAATGTTTATGGGGAGGAGGCAATAAAGGAAGAGAGAAATAGCCAGTCACATCTTTGTAAACAAATGACCTATGTTTATGAGGGACCAAATGACAGAGGAAGCAGCGAAGAGAGCAAGGGTGGTCTATTTGGAGATAACGCAAATGGCCAATGTTTTCAGTATATCTTGTACCATGTAAACAAAAGGCCTTTGATGTGATGCAATCTGTGGAAACCTTTTCCTGTACCTCTGACATGATTAATGTCTGTGGAAGGTGTTAAGGGAACAAAAAAACCCTATTTAAGGCAATGTAATTGTTGTTCAGAGAAGGTGGCTGAGGACAGTCAAGTGTCTGTGTTGGTCACTTGACTGGAGTTCTCCCTCCCTTCCATCGGCCGATGTTAAGTAAAGTTTTGAACTGGTCTACCAAACAGTTTGTGTGGTGTCTGTTTATTAAGAAGCGAACCTGGTTTAGTAGTTAAGATAAGTAGCTTTTTCATTGGCGTAGTTATGCAGGCCTCGCTGGGACCACATCAACGGTTGACTGTGCAAGCGGTTGCAGAGGTTGCCGGGATTGGAAGGGAGATAACTGAGCTCTATCGGCCCCCTTGTAAGACCGACTCCCTAGCAACTCCCGGTAACATCTGTGATCCTTCATCAGAAATTGAATTGGTTCCCTGCCGAGGTTCTTAGACACAGACTAGACATAGACTAGACATAGACACAGACTAGACATAGACACAGACACAGACACAGTTGGGCTTTATATGTTTTTTTTAAGAAGGGATTGTGTATGTATTTTTAAGATAGAATTGTGCATGTATTTTTAAGAAAGGTCTTATGTATATTGTTAAGAAGGACGTGAGTGGTTCCTCTCTCTGTCTATCTCTCTTTGTTTTCCTTTTCTCTCTCTACTAAGGGCTCATCAGCCTTGTTGAGATATCCGTGATTTGTCGGGTTGAGATACGGGGGTTGAGGTGTGTGTTTGGCTTATTGAGACATCCGAAGAATTGTCGGGTTGAGAAATAAGTGATGTTGTATATTACAGTATTAAAAAGTCTGCCAAGTTGAAAAAAAACTGGGGTCTTGGTTAGAGAGTCGGCCTCGTTGAGACACTTGGGTCGTATATTAAGGAATTAAAAAGTCAGCCAAATTGAGAAACTGGGGTCTCATTTAGTGGGTCGGCCTGGTTGATATATTTGGGACGATTCGGAATTAAGAAGTCTGTTTTCTCTCTCTCTCTCTCTTTTCTATCTATCTATGGGGAATGCTATGGATACCGGTCCTATATATGTGTTATTTGAATCCTATGTATAATAAGAAATTTAGAATGTTAAGTTACAAGTTGACCAAATGGTTGGGGGATGAAGCCTGGCCTGTAGGGGGCACATGGTATGTTGAGACAATTAAATAAGCAGAGGTGTTGATATGGGAAAGGAAGACAGGAACCCACTAGAAAGCCGATTTAAAATAGACTTTAATTTACAGCAATTGAACACTAAATTCCTTCCATTTGGCCTATAAATTGATGTAAATGAGATTTAAAAATCATGTTTTATTGTGAATTATTTGTGAATATTATTTGGACACTTAGGCTATTTAAAAATGTTAATCATTTATTAAGAAATGGATAGATGTTTGGATCTAGTAATTGAAGTTTGAAATTAGCTACAATTGGGTAACTAACTAATTATATGCTTTAATTTCAGGTCATCCAAGTAAGATTATTTTATATTTGTTTCAGAATGCTTCAATCTATGATAACTGAAAATTTCATTCAGTTCTCTTAATTTTTAAGAAGGTTATGGGCTTTTGACTGTCCATGATCACAGCTTTTTTGTTATGTCCATAGAAAATCAATAGGGAACAAGATGCTAATTTCCGAGTATGAAAATGGCCATAACTTTTTTATTACTTGAGATATGAAAGTGAATTAGGTGTCAAATTAAACTTATTGTTATGCTTTATCTGATGGGATAAATTGCAGATTTGATTTTTTTTTTAAATCTCACAGTTTTGTAACATTGCTAGATAGAGTTAAGAAACAAGGATAGCACTAGGAAAGGATGGAAATTATTGCAACTAGAATGCCAGTGGGCAGAGGAACAAGAGAATAGAATTAAAAGACAGGCAGGAGGTGAGAAACAGGTGATGGTTCGTAAAAAATAAACCCAGTACTGGTAAATCCTCTGGAGGAGACTTCATGTCTGGCACGACTTTGGTAATGAAGATGAGGCGTTAGATAATCTTGGGAGATGTCCACCAGTAGCAATGGCATCTTTACCTGGGACAGTTCCGTCAGTAATATCCCTATAACTTGAAGTTCTGACCTTACAATGCTCTCCAGGAGTGGGAGCACGGGAATGCCTTTCTGTGCGTAATTTGTTTAAGGCATTGATGCTACCAGAACAGCTGATCATTGTTAAATGTACTGCACACACTGGTGCTGGGGACCCTATAGCAAAATGTAATGATTTGCCGATAGTGTATCCAAGCAAGCAGCCTGTACATCCAAATGCATAGTGACAGCAGCTAAACAGATGCTAGCAAATAGAACGGTCCTGCCAAACATGAGGGAGGTATGTACATTACAGAGGGACGCCTCTTGTATATAATAATAACTATGGAAACAAGTGGGCTGTGCCATTGATTCAGCACACCCCGCTTGGACAAGTTGGTGTATAACGATACATTTTTACCCGTCTTAACCATGCTGGTAAGGAGGGAATGATAGGATAACAAAGGAAATGTGGTGGCACCCGAAAATTTGATAAGAAGCACTGAAGCAGGCCTCTGAATGTAAAATTTGCCAATGATATAATCCAGGCAAACCAATTAGGATACCCTCAGGGGTGACGCCAATGCCATCATGATCGTTTGAATGCATACAGATTGATTTTATTGAGATGCCAAGGGCCCAGTGTTATAAATATTGCATATTGATTTTAGATTTATTTAGTAGGTGGAGTGAAACTCTACCAACCACCAATAATAAGGAAAAATGTGCACATTTTAATATCCAACAGCAATTCACTGTGTACACCACCCACAGGCATCTGGGATGGTGGAAAGAGTCAATGGGGATTGCAAAACAAAATTACCCAGGAGGTAAATCCTTTTTCTGACAAGCAACTATGTTATAAAAAATTGGGGATGAAGGAAAATTCAATGGAGAAATGAGGATAGGATAGGGAGACTGAAAAGTCAAGGGGAGTCTGACTAATCATGATCTGAATCAATGTCCAATTAGGGTTAGGTAACCAGGATTTTGGTAAACAGAAGTCTTGTCAGAAAAAGGGAAAGTAAATTACAAAGAGACGTCTTTGAAGATGAAATATTATATACTGCTGGTAAAACAATGGTTTTGTATATGTACTGCTTGTAAAACAATGTTTTTTGTATGTGGAATGTGTGAAATTCGAAGCAATGAGCAAAGTTGTGTGTCACTTTTTAAGAAGTTGTCCTTTAAAATGCAAATCTACAAAGTTTATGGTGTGTCCGTTAAGAAACAGGCATGAATGGGGTGCGGAGCTATACTCGATGGATAAAATGTGTTGGTCTTTTGATTATAAATCTTTTGAACCAAGTTTAAAAAACTCATCCCGATTAAAGTGTTAAATGAGATTGGAAATGTCAAAATTACAGAGAAAAGTAAATGTATTATTGATTACTGATTCTGAATGAGTTCTTTTGGAAAAGATTGTTTTGATATGATAACAGAGGTTGTCTTTTAAAATGCAAATGAAGCAAGATTACTGTTTTGAAGCAAACAAAAAGATGTTGAAGCATGTGCTGTGTGAGAGAAATGAAGGTAGATGAAAAATTGTCTTATGACTTACAAAAAGGGGGTTTGAGGGAACTCACAATGAGGGATGAAAGGTGAGAAGATAAAGTAAATTGGGGAAGAGAACATATTTGGAGAATTGAATATTCAGGTAGAGAGAGCCTCTTCGGATATAATCGGATTAAAGAATAAATTCACAGCGAAGTAAGTGTTAGGAAGGAACATGCAGGATCAAAGGTAGACAAAAGTGCTGGAGAAACTCATCTGGTGAACAAGATTTACAACTTTTTATTGCCCCTGGAGAGTGGGAGGAAGCCACTTACAGGCCCTGGGCAATTAACTAATTATGTATGGTCGGCAATTAACCCATGTCTTGCCAGATCTACATTCCCAGGTTGGAGGAGCTTTGCTGGGAGCCATAAAGGCTATACGATGGGGGTGCTGGGACAAGAAGAAATTGAGACTGTTGAAAGAAACAACCAAGTGTTGCTAACAACATGAACTGCTGTAAAGATGAAAGATCATCGTCGCTGGATACATTTGATTGACTGTGAACAGTTTGTGGAAATAAGGACAATGGGCTATTGATGCTTCCTTTATTCTGGGGTGGCCCAGCCCACATGGACTGAACTTTCTTCAGAATGGCAAACTTGCAGACTAACCCACATTTAAAGGATGGTACACACCTCCTTTTAAACAAGATTGAAGTCAAACATGACAAGCGCAGCAAAGATACCCTGACTACAAGTTAACAGGCATAGTTGATTTAGACTAGGGATAGAAAAATAACTTAGAAAGAAATAAGGCAGAAACCAGACTGCTAGTAGATTAGAAAGTAACGATATAAGAACAGAGAGAAATTCTAGATAAAAAGTAGCAGCAGAAAGACTTCAGCACGAGATAGTAAAGAAATTAGAACGAAGGGGAAAGGGACACGAAGTCACGCTCAACTACGCATGCTTGATGAGATTACATGAATATGTACGCACACCCACTATGACAAGATGCCTAATTTAAATGCACATGCGATGCATGATATGGGAGGTGTCTTTGACGTTAGGTGGGCGTTCCGAGACGTTCTCGTGGGAAACAGGGCTTTATGTTATGATTGGAAGAAGCTCAATGGGGAGGGATGAGAATGTGATAATAATGAAATGAACTGTATAAAGATAGAAAGCATCTCCATCTTCTTTGTGCCTCCAGTGGACATCAGAGGAGAGGCACCTATTCTGCAGAATATGAAATTAATAAAAACACTTCTTTGTCTGAATTTGTCTCAAGAGCATTTGTGATTTTTGAATCTCACAACTTGGGGGCTCGTTTCCGGGATCCAATACTCTAGACAGCTGACGGGAGTAGACGGACGAAGGGAAGGTGCACCCTGCTGAGTTCAGCGGTCTCAGACTCCTTGCTTGCCATCAGCTGTTTAAGCAGTAGTATCCGGACCACACAGAGACTCGGCAAAGAAGTGGGAGTAGTTGGAAATCGTGAAAAATCAATCGAGCAATTTCTGTGCACAGAACCCAGGTAGGAACAATGACTAATAAAGTACTTCCTGGGCGATTGTGGAAAGACCTTGTGGTTGACGCCCTGAAGGATTCAGGGGGCTGTAAGGTAACCAGAAGGGAGGGGAAGATAAGAAGTTCTGTAGAAATTAAGACCTTGTACGGGCAAGGCAGGTATGATGAACACTGTATTGAGAATATGATGAACATGGTATTAAGAATATGATTATGATAAATAAGGTAATTAAACACGGTGTTAAGAAAAAGGGAGGGGAAAAGGCTGTGGGCCAAATCCCCGCATTCTGCCCAATAGTCCGTTGGGGCAAATGCTGGACCCTGGAGGGCAGGAAATACCCAGGGGTTGGAGAAGCCAACAATGATAAGGTATAGTCCGTTGGGACAAATGCAGAGCCGGAGGGGGCCAAAATACCCAAAGGAAAGAGAAGACAGGGGCCGGGGTGGACGAAGATCACCCGGCCAACAGGACGGGGAGTCAAAGGGCAGAAAAGGGGAAGATAAGTTCGGTTGAAATTAGACCCCCGAGGGAGGTACCTAGGAGAGGACCCTGAGGGGGAAGGGGGTTTGTTAAATAGCCTCCTTGAAGATCCTTTAGGTCTGACAAGAACAGTTAGATCAATTCCTTTTCACAGAAGTGAAAAACAAGTAGTAAAGATTATGTTGCAGGCAGTAGAAAAACAGCAAATAAGGAACAGAGAGAGACAGGATGATGAGGGAGTTACTCCCGAAAGTAGCAGATAAGAAGACGGCAAAGGCCGGGGACAAGAGTGCAGGACAGGGAGAAAATATAAAATGAATAATCTATTTGAAGTAAGAACGGAACGAATGTGATTTGTATGTAAAAACCGGTTTGGAACGAATGGTTGTAAGATGAAAGGTTGGAATGAGCAAGTTGTAAAATTGAACACAGTGGCGGGAGCGAGCATTTCCACTGTAGTTCAAATTGGATTGCGAACAAGCTGTAAAATTAACTCTTTGTATCCTCGTAACCTGAAAAAGGGAAGTTGTAAAAATCAGCTTTTGATTTTCTTTTAATCGTTTCTTGATGTTCTTTTAGATTTCTTGTCAGTAAAGTTAATTTGGAAAATTGTTACTAGTGCTAGGAATTGGACATTTAAAATAATGGTGAATATGGATTGAAATAATTGGAAATAAGTTAATTGATGAAACATGACCAGCTTTTATGGTTTGTTGTTTTATGGTAGACATTCAAGTTGAGAAACAGAGAGAGAGAGAGATACAGACACCGAAACACAGAGATACAGACAGAGAGAGAGAGAGCCAGACACAGAGATACAGACAGAGAGAGAGAGAGAGAGACACAGAGATACAGACAGAGAGAGAGAGAGAGCCAGACACAGAGATACAGACAGAGAGAGAGCCAGACAGACAGAGAGAGAGAGACAGACAGAGAGAGCAGACACAGAGATACAGAGAGAGAGAGAGCCAGACAGCTTTACTCAGAGAGTGGTAGCTGTGTGGAATGAGCTTCCAGTGAAGGTGGTGGAGGCAGGTTCGATATATGGTTATATGGTATACCCTTAGAAAGTATTTGCTGATGTGGACAATTTGTTGGTTTGTTCCACAAGTGAAGAGAGAGAAATACTTCAGAATATAAGACAGCAGATGATGACCTTGGGAAAGGCAGGATATAGTTCAGACTAGATTGGAAATTTTGAAATTGTATGGTGAAATGGAAAAAGTACATGTCAAAGAAGTTAAATTAAAATGCAGACAAAGCAGCTGAAACAGCATCTGGAAGAGATGTCCAGGGTAAGTCTGAATCGATTTAGGTATGAGCACTGTAGTGTCGTTTATGCTGAATAAGGTAATTAAGAGGTTTGGTAAACCCACAGAAATCAGCTTTGACAACGGATTGTTTTCATTTGATGAAAAGAATAAATGGAACATTGAAGGTTAAAATAAATAAGATTTGTGTAATGCTCTGCCATTGGCACTGAAGAAATGTTGCATGCAAACTAACCAGCAGGTGACACAATGGAGAAGTTCCTGCAAGGGACCGAGTTTGGAACAGTTACAGATAGAATTTAAAAAGTATATGAAACAGTTAATAATGATATACAAGTCTATTTATGAACAGGTAAAGTAAAAGCTGTCGGAGATGGACCAGGAGGAAGGACCCTTTAAACCTGAAGACAAGGTGTATGTATTTATTCGGCCAAATTTTAGAGCAGGTATTGGAGGATTTCCCAGGTCACGGGGAAACGCAACTATTACAGTATGTGGATGACCTCCTTTTGTCAGGAGCAAGAGAAATGGAAGTGAGGGATGCCACAATAAGCCTGTTAAACTTCTTGGGAAGGAAGGGGTTAAGAGTGTCCCGTAACAAGCTTCAATTTGTGAAACAAGAGGTAAAATATCTGGGACATTTGATAAGTGGAGGAAAGAGACGAATAAACCCCGAAAGGATAGCTGGGATCACGAGAGTACCACTACCAAAGAATAAGAAAGAGATCCGAAAATTCCTGGGATTGATAGGATACTGTCGACTGTGGATAGATGATTACTCCAGACAAGTAAAATTCCTGTATGATAAATTGGGAGAAGAAAAAGACAAAGTTCAGTGGACTCCAGAACAGGAGGTGAAATTTGGGAAATTAAAGAACAGTTTGATTACTGCTCCCGTGTTGGCTCTGCCCTCAGTAGAACAACCTTTCCACCTGTTTGTAAATTCAGACAAGGGGGTGGCACTAGGGGTACTCACCCAGAAAAGAGGGGAAAATCGACAGCCAGTGGCCTTCCTCTCAAAAATATTAGATCCAGTCTGCAGGGGATGGCCGGGATGCATACAAGCGGTAGCAGCTACCGCAATATTGGTGGAAGAGAGTAGGAAATTAACCTTTGGAGGCACTCTGGTTGTTTCTACACCACACACAGTAAGAACCATACTCACTCAGAAATCCAACAGATGGTTAACAGACTCCAGACTTTTAAAGTATGAGGCCATCCTGATGGAAAAAGACGATTTGATGATAATTACGGATAAGAACCTTAACCCGTCCCAATTCCTGTATCCAGCAGAGAAACAGGGTGACAAGGAAGAGGGCCCAGTACACTGCTGTAGTGAAATAATAGATTTACAGACAAAAAGTAGAGAAGACTTAGAAGAGCAACCTCTGGCTGAGGGCAGCCGGTGGTTCATAGATGGATCCTCCAGGTGCATAGATGGAAAAAGACATAGTGGGTACGGTATAGTGAACGGGGAAACTATGGAGGAAATTGAAAGCGGCAGGCTGCCTGGTAGTTGGTCAGCTCAATCTTGTGAATTATATGCATTAATGAGAGCTTTGGAATTATTGGAGGGGAAGGAAGGAACAGTATATACCGATTCAAAATACGCTTTTGGAGTAGTACACACCTTTGGGAAGATCTGGAAAGAGCGAGGAATGATAACAACTCGAGGTAAAGAACTAGCACATGAGCAATTGATAGGACAGACACTGGAAGCATTGCAAAAACCAGAACGAATAGCCATAGCACATGTGGCAGGGCATCAGAAGGGTAACACCCTGGAGGCCAGAGGAAATAGGGCAGTGGATGAGGTTGCAAAAAGAGCAGCCACAGAACAGATGGTAGAAATGAAGTCACTAATACCGTTAAGGGAACCAGAGGAAAAGATACCTATCTTTAGTGAGAAAGAACAGGAAAACATGAAAGAAATGGGGGCTCAGCGTACTTCAAATGGGAAATGGTGGACACCAAATGGAAAGCAGCTATTGAACAAAGAAATAATGAGGGAGTTATTAGGGAGATTACATGGACAAAGCCATTGGGGAACACAAGCCCTCTGTGACACCCTCCTCAGAACCTACGCTTGCTGTGGGATGTTTACCATGGCCAAACAGGTCATAAGGGGCTGTGTGATATGTCAGCGAATTAATAAGAAAATCATGAGAGCAGTCCCAGGAGGAGGACAACCATTAGCAGTTAGGCCCTTCCAAAGAATACAGATAGATTTTACCGAGCTGCCCCGGGTACGAACATGGAAGTACCTGTTAGTGGTAGTGGACCATTTCACCAGATGGGTAGAGGCATTCCCCACGGCAACTGCCACCGCACAGGCGGTAGCCAAGATATTATTAGAACAAATTATACCCAGATATGGGATTGTGGAAACAATAGACTCAGATAGAGGGACCCATTTTGCCTCAAAGACACATGAAATGATATGTGAAGCACTGGGAATAGAATGGAAATTGCATACACCATGGCATCCCCAGAGCTCAGGAAAGGTGGAAAGAATGAATGGCACCTTAAAGACCCAAATTACCAAGTTGATAGAGGAAACGAGACTCCCCTGGACTAAGTGCCTCCCGATAGCCCTGTTGAGAATCCGAACGGCACCTCGAAAAGACATAGGGATATCACCATATGAAATGTTATTCGGGCTCCCATACTTAGGGAAGATAGAAGGAGTCCCAACAATACAAGGGAACGATGTGTTCCTGAGGAACTATTTACTGGCAGTGTCCCAATCTCTTGCAGAACTAAAAATTAAAGGATTGCTGGCCCAGAGCCCACCACTGGACTTTCCAATTCACTCAGTCAAGGCTGGAGACTGGGTATTAATAAAAACGTGGAAAGAAGAAAAGCTGCAACCTAAGTGGACTGGACCCTACCTGGTGTTACTAATCACCGAGACAGCAGTACGAACAAAAGAGAAAGGGTGGACACACGCAAGTCGAGTTAAGGGTCCTGTGGAGGCCCCACCAGACGATATCAGCCCGTGGACAGTGCGCAAAGGAGAAGAACCATTGACTTTAATATTTACCAAGAACCCGCAGGAAAAATGAAGATTTCGTGTTGGTGGGTCGTGTGTTGGGTGGTTACCCAACTTGTAAGTAATGTAACATGCATAAAAATCACAATACCACAAAATAGAAGGTCCACCACCATCCCATTTAATGTATGTAAAGGAAAAAGGTGGTGCGGCTATAGAATGTATGTATGCACCCATCCATATAACCATATAACCCATATATCCCTGTAAAGATTGGCACGCGGTGTTTACTTCATCAAAATATGGGTGGCATCGGACCACCTATCAAACTGATAGGTGGAGAGTATATCAAAACCCAAACGAGAAATTGCCAGGACGCGTATATGTGAGCATACAGAGTGTTCAGATACAGGAAAGTGGTAGGTATTGGATATGTGCAGATAAAACAGGGAAGGACGCATGTCTGAAGTTTGAGATAGAAGTAAAGCGAGATGGGAAGATGGTAATATACGAGGATAGGGGAGAGGTGTTCAAGATAGATGACAGTCAGAATAGGGATCCCGGGGCAACACCTGCACCACCAGTAGTCAGCAATGTCACCAGGGAAAATGAGTCTAAGAAGCTGAAGATAATGATAGTAGCAGGAGAAACAGGATTAAGGCAGTTATATGAGAAGGGAATACCAACAGGGGGAAAAGGAGCCAACACCTGGCTTGCCTGGATGATGTACACAGCCAGAAGTATGCAACAAACCAATTGTTACGCCTGCGCTGGAGCTAGGCCTCAGCTGGTCCCAGTACCATTTCCCCTGAATTGGGATAGAACACCTAGGGCTATGACATGTATACTACAGCTATTCACGAATCCCCTCTTACCAAAAAATGAGATATGCCAGAGTTATCATTACCTATTTCCGGCCAGCAACAACAATACGAAGGGCCGAAGGGAAGACCCTCGACCTCCTCCATTTACCATTCCTTTTGGGGAGGAGGGGTTTGAGTGCTATACAAGAAATAACCCAGAGGGACAGGACATGGGGGAGGTGCTCAACTGCAATCAGACGTATAACATAACGGCTGAGGAACAGGGGCCACTGTTCAATAGCTCCTGGCTGAAAAAGCAGATAGTCAGTAGAGCCGATGTCTGGTGGTGGTGCGGGGAGAATACCCTGTGGCCCCGGTTACCAGGGTCATGGACGGGAACCTGTACCCTCATACAACTGATGATGCCCTTCACCATAGCAGTAGAACATGCTGTAGAACTCAATAAAGGAAGCCGACGACAAAAGAGAGAGGTGAAAGGATCATTCGACACACACATCTATATAGATGCGATAGGGGTGCCAAGAGGGGTACCCGATGAATTTAAAGCCAGAAATCAGATAGCTGCGGGCTTTGAGTCCATACTCTTCTGGTGGTCCACAATTAATAAAAATGTGGACTGGATCAACTACTTATACTACAATCAACAACGCTTTATAAATTACACTCGAGATGCAGTTGAAGGATTAGCGGAACAACTGACAGCTACCAGCCAAATGGCCTGGCAAAATCGCATGGCCTTGGACATGCTACTGGCTGAGAAGGGAGGGGTGTGTGTAATGTTTGGCGAACAATGTTGCACATTCATCCCCAACAACACTGCTCCGGATGGGTCAGTGTCAAGAGCCCTAGCAGGGCTCACCTCTCTGTCTATCGAATTGGCTGAGAACTCTGGAGTTGACACCTCCTGGACCGGGTTTCTAGACTCCTGGTTTGGGAAATGGAAGCACATCTTTACATCTGCCCTAACATCAGTGATAGTCATGGTGGGGTTACTGTGTTTGTTCGGATGTTGTATCATTCCCTGCGTACGGGGATTGGCTCAGCGATTGATAGAAACAGCCCTGACGAAGAACAGTGCAGCCACCATAATGGCCCTCAGAACACAGTATGACCTACGAGAGGAGGATAGGGAGGTGAAGAACCTTCTGCTAGCATTAGAAAAGGAGGAGATAGTATAAATCAAGGGTGCGTAGCAAAAAGAAAAGGATGGATTGTGAGGAAAGAGTTAACAGGCATAGTTGATTTAGACTAGGGATAGAAAAATAACTTAGAAAGAAATAAGGCAGAAACCAGACTGCTAGTAGATTAGAAAGTAACGATATAAGAACAGAGAGAAATTCTAGATAAAAAGTAGCAGTAGAAAGACTTCAGCAGGAGATAGTAAAGAAATTAGAACGAAGGGGAAAGGGACACGAAGTCACGCTCAACTACGCATGCTTGATGAGATTACATGAATATGTACGCACACCCACTATGACAAGATGCCTAATTTAAATGCACATGCGATGCATGATATGGGAGGTGTCTTTGACGTTAGGTGGGCGTTCCGAGACGTTCTCGTGGGAAACAGGGCTTTATGTTATGATTGGAAGAAGCTCAATGGGGAGGGATGAGAATGTGATAATAATGAAATGAACTGTATAAAGATAGAAAGCATCTCCATCTTCTTTGTGCCTCCAGTGGACATCAGAGGAGAGGCACCTATTCTGCAGAATATGAAATTAATAAAAACACTTCTTTGTGATAAAAGGATGGAATGATGAAGCCGAATTTTAGTTAAAAATATAAGAAGATATTAAATTGGTTTCTGGGCTAGCTTACAGCTTATATTTAGTGTCAAATTAGGCTTGCCTCAGGTTGCGGGGTGTGTGAGATAATAAATCCTATAACATTGTCTCCCAAGTGACAGGCAGAGGAGAAGCTATAGAGATAGCTGGTTAAATCTTCACAGTGAGATGCCATAAACCAAATGACCAATGTTTATGGGGAGGAGGCAATAAAGGAAGAGAGAAATAGCCAGTCACATCTTTGTAAACAAATGACCTATGTTTATGAGGGACCAAATGACAGAGGAAGCAGCGAAGAGAGCTAGGGTGGTCTATTTGGAGATAACGCAAATGGCCAATGTTTTCAGTATATCTTGTACCATGTAAACAAAAGGCCTTTGATGTGATGCAATCTGTGGAAACCTTTTCCTGTACCTCTGACATGATTAATGTCTGTGGAAGGTGTTAAGGGAACAAAAAAACCCTATTTAAGGCAATGTAATTCTGTTGTTCAGAGAAGGTGGCTGAGGACAGTCAAGTGTCTGTGTTGGTCACTTGACTGGAGTTCTCCCTCCCTTCCATCGGCCGATGTTAAGTAAAGTTTTGAACTGGTCTACCAAACAGTTTGTGTGGTGTCTGTTTATTAAGAAGCGAACCTGGTTTAGTAGTTAAGATAAGTAGCTTTTTCATCTATCTATCTATCTATCTATCTATCTATCTATCTATCTATCTATCTATCTATCTATCTATCTATCTATCTATCTATCTATCTATCTATCTATCTATCTATCTATCTATCTATCTATCTATCTATCTATCTATCTATCTATCTATCTATCTATCTATCTATCTATCTATCTATCTATCTATCTATCTATCTATCTATCTTTCCTTCCTCGTGTTCCTTAACTACGCCAAAACGGAACGTGATAGCCCTTAAAATTTTGCACCACCTGACTCACCATTGTCCCGTGGTCTTTTTTTTGTCAAATTCCGTTCAGATTGATGTTAAATTTCACAAGTTATTGATATTTAAATGTTTTAAAAAACCCACTTTGAGAAGAATAACTGTGTGTGGTGTGAGAGTTTTCTGGCAGTTTCCAGCTATGACGTCACAATGGCATCTCACAGTCCTCCAATCACAATGGGATATCATTTACATACGGTGCCGTGAACATTCTGCCACCCGACAATGACATCATAATGGGATCTCAGCTGCCAATGAACAGTGTTGGGATAAGACAATAGACAATAGGTGCAGGAGTAGGCCATTCAGCCCTTCGAGCCAGCACCGCTATTCAATGTGCTCATGGCTGATCATCCACAATCAGTACCCCGTTCCTGCCTTCTCCCCATATCCCCTATCTATAAGAGCCCTATCAAGATCTCTCTTGAAAGTATCCAGAGAACAGCCTCCACCGCCCTCTGAGGCAGAGAATTCCACAGACTCACAACTCTCTGTGTGAAAAAGTATTTCCTCGTCTCCATTCTAAATGCCTTACCCCTTACTCTTAAACTGTGGCCCCTGGTTCTGGATTCCCCCAACATCGGGAACATGTTTCCTGCCTCTAGCGTGTCCAAACCCTTAATAATCTTTTATGTTTCAATAAAATCCCCTCTCATCCTTTTAAATGCCAGAGTATTCCATAGTATACAAGCCCAGCCGCTCCATTCTATCAGAATATGATAGTCCCACCATCCCGGGAATTAACCTTGTAAACCTATGCTGCACTCCCTCAATAGCAAGAATGTCCTTCCTCAAATTAGGGGACCAAAACTGCACACAACACTCCAGGTGTGGTCTCACGGGGCCCTGTACAACTGCAGAAGGACCTCTTTGCTCCGATACTCGACTCATCATGTTATAAAGGCCTTTCTTCACTACCTGCTGCACCTGCATGCTTACTTTCATTGACTGATGAACAAGGGCCCCCAGATCCTGTTGTACTTCCCCTTTTCCCAAATTGACACCATTTAGACAGTAATCTGCCTTCCTGTTTTTGCTATCAAAGTGGATAACCTCACATTTATCCACATTAAACTGCATCTGCCATGGATCTGCCCACTCACCCAACCTGTCCAGGTCACCCTGCATTCTCATAGCATCCTCCTCACTGTTCACACTGCCACCCAGCTACCCAGCTTTGTGTCATCTGCAAATTTGCTAATGTTACTTTGAATCCTTTCATCTAAATCATTGAGGTATATTGTAAATAGCTGCCATCCCAGCACCGAGCCTTGCGGTACCCCACTAGTGACTACCCGCCATTCTGTAAGGGAGTTGTTAATCCCTACTCCTTCTTTCCAGTCTGCCAACCAATTTTCTATCCATGTCAGCACTCTACCCCCAATTTTTGCCCACTAATCTCCTATGTGGGACCTTATCAAATGCTTTCTTAAAGTCTAGGTACACTAGACTAAACTGGTTCCCCCTTGTCCATTTTCCAAAAAATTCCAGAAGATTAGTCAATGCTGACTTGGACCGATCATGTTACTGCTACCCAAATGTGCTGCTATTTCATCTTTTATGATTGACTCCAGCATCTTCCCCACCATTGATATCAGGCTAACTGGTCTACAATTCCCTGTTTTCTCTCTCCCGCCTTTCTTAAAAAGTGGGATAACATTAGCTACCCTCCAATCCACAGGAACTGATCCTGAATCTATAGAACATTGGGAAATGATCACCAATGCATCCACAATTTCTAGAGCCACTTCCTTACGTACCCTGGGATGCAGACCATCAGGCCCTGGGGATTTATCAGTCTTCAGTCCCATCAGTCTAACCAACACAATTTCCTGCCTAATGTGGATTTTCTTCAGTTTCTCCGCCACCCCAGATCCTCTGGCCACTAGTACATCAGGAAGATTGTTTGTGTCCTCTTTAGTGAAGACTGATCCAAAGTACCTGTTCAACCCATTTGCCATTTCCTTGTTCCTCATAATAGATTTAACTTTTTCAGTCTTCAAGGGTCCAACTTTGGTCTTAACTATATTTTTCCTCTTCACATACCTAAAGAAGCTTTTACTATCCTGCTTTATATTCTTGGCTAGCTTACCTTCGTACCTCATCTTTTCGCCACCTTATTGCCTTTTTAGTTATCTTCTGTTGCTCTTTAAACATTACCCAATCCTCTTGCTTCCCACTCATCTTTTCTATGTTCCAGCCAGTGCAATGAGGAGAGGAGGTGAGGAAAATAAATGTTATTTAACCATTGTGTGTAATGGGGGAGTGCGAAAGGGGAGAGTTGAAGAAGGGTGTGACTGAGGGTCGGGTCATCAGCAGCTCTCACCTCAATGTGGGTAAGGAGGGAGTTAGATTTTTGTTTACATCTGTTTTAATCAGATTCTTGGGGATGTGAGAAAAGGGTTAATAGAGATGGTTGATTTATACTAGAATTCTGAAATATAACTTAGAAAGAAATAAGGTGTCAGCAGAAGCCAGACTGCTAGTAGAATAGAAAGTACCGATATAAAGAACAGAGAGAAATTCTAGATAAAAAGTAGCAATAGAAATACTTCAGTAGACGTTTTAAGAAAAGTAAGGCAGAGTTGAAAAGGGCGAGGGGTTAAAAACTACGCATGCCTAATGAACTTTCATGAATATGTACACACATCTACTATGACAAGATGCCTAATTTAAATGCACATGCGATGCATGATAGGGGAGGTGTCTTTGACGTTGGGTGGGCGTTCCCGGACGTTCTCGTGGGAATCAGGGCTTTATGTTATGATTGGAAGAAGCTCAATGGGGAGGGATGAGGATGTGATAATAATGAAATTAAATGTATAAAGATAGAAAGCATCTCCATCTTCGGTGTGCCTCTAGGGGACATCAGAGAAGAGGCACCTACTCTGCAGAATATGAAATTAATAAAAACACTTCTTTGCCTGAATTTGTCTCAAAAGTATTTGTGATTTTGAATCTCACAGGGAGAACATTCCTTTATAAAAATAAATTCCAGAATTTTCCTTGGTGAGATGGGGGAGATGCCCACGTGGGGGGGTTCATTGGAGGGGCGGAGGGGGAGTGGAATAGGGGAGAGATTTAATTTCCAGAATTTTCCTTGCGGGGGGGTGGGGGAATGGGAATCCAGTTTGAGAAAGATTCAGCAGCGTGGCATTTAGAACTATGACATCACGATGGGACCTACCCGTGAACAGTCTTCCAGCCCACAATGACATCACAAATGGGATCAGCAGCTTCCACCTCATGGGTGGTAAAAGGAGGGAGTGAGATTTAACCATATAAACATATAACAATTACAGCACGGACACAGGCCATCTCGGCCCTTCTAGTCTGTGCCGAAATCTGATTTACAACAAATCTGTCTTAATCAGATTCTTGGGGAGAGCTTTCTTTATAAAAACAAATTCCAGAATTTTCCTTAAGGGGGGAGACGTCCCCACGGGGGTTTTCAATGTGTGGGGTGGAATATGGGAGATGTTTCGTTTCCAGAACTTTCTTTGTGGGGCGGTGTGATGAGGGGTGGGGATCTTCACGTGGCAAGGATTGATTGGCGGTTTACTAAAAATCCATCCCAGAACATTCCTCTGATGCTGCCCCCCCCCCCCCCCCCCCCTTCAACCTGAGAAATATTTATTGGCGCCGACAGCGCCCCCAACGTCGAGCCCACTCATTGCATCTGGGGAACGCAGAAGCCGACCCCAAAGTTTTACAAAAATAGATTTTTGAACTTTCCTCCGACGCCGCCCCCGGGTGAGTGGTGCAATATTGCGTTGGGGGAATTGGCCCCAATGGATCCCACTTGGGCTGGTATGCTTCCTTATCTATATACTATTAAAACTCTGTATGTGTCTATGTGTGTTCATTTGTGGGTGCCAGATTTGGCCTTTGATTCCTTGGTCCGCCAAAACCACACACGAAAACTGTGATTTTTTTTCCATTTCGCTAGCGAATTCTCTTTTACATTCACTAATGCACTCCTCAAAACATTTGGACATTTTTATGTACACATTTTTGAATAAAATCCTTCCCCCCCATCTCACTCATTTTGTCGCCTCCTGCTGGCCAGCGACATTTTTCCCAACGGCTGGTGCCCAGCCCGGCTCTCTCACGCTGCGTCAAGCCAAACATCGGGGTCTGAAGCACGTTCGGGGACCAGACCCATCGGGTCTGCACTTGGTCTAATATAACTATAAAACTCTGGTCTTGGATATGTGTGTGTGTGTATTTATTTATTTGTTTGTGTGTGATCACATCTACTCGAAACAATGACGCGCGAACGGGGACTTTTTTCATATTCTGGTAGAGATTTACCGCCTGGAGTCAAAAATCGGCTTACCTGAACGTTTTGTGCTTTATTTCTTGAGTTATTAATAAAAATGTTTACAAATCTGATCCAATTTTGAATTCAAAACAGCTCTTTTATTTCACTGATGACGTAACAATGGATCTGTCTGCCGTCTGCAAGGGCTGGGACTGACGTCACCTCCCACCCCTCGCTCCCCCCGTCGTTCAAAAGTCGCCCCTGTCGACTGAAGACTAAAGACCATCGTTGAAGACTTCGTTGACCCATCATGCACTCCTTTGGTCAACACTCGCTCGCCCACCAATCATAACTGAAGACTGCTTCGGCCCAACCGACACTCCTTGGGTCGACACTCGCTCGCCCACTCGCACCTCGGCTTGCGCCTTGGCTTGGGTTTCTCCCCCCCCCCCTCTCCCCCCCACTCTCTCTCGCTCCCCGGGCCTCCCCCCTCCACACTCCCCTTCCTCTCTCTACCCCTCTCTCTCTCTCTCTCTCCTCCCCTCTCCCTATATCTCTCTCTCGCTCACCACGCTCTCTCCCTCTCCCGTCTCTGTTTCTCTCTCCCTTCTTCTCTCTCTTTCTCCCTCTCTCTCTCTCTCGTTCTCCCCCTCTCTCCCCCCCTTCTCCCCCCCTTCTCTCTCCCCTCCCTTTTCCCCCCTCTACCCTCCCCCCCTCCCTTTTCCCCCTCCCTTTGCCCCCCTCTACCCTCCCCCTCTTCTCTGCCCCCCTCTCTCTGTCTCTGCCCATCCATCTCTACCTATGCCCCCTCTCTCTCTGCCCTCTCTCTCTCTACCCCCCTTCCTCTCCAGGCGCACTTGCGAGTTGGGGGGCTATGCGTGAGTGGATAGGGCGCGAATGGGGTAAAAAGAGTGAATGAATAATATTGATTTAATATCAAGGACGGTGGTTAGTGTGCGTGTGTGTGGGGGGGGGGTGGGTGGTTAGTGTGTGTGTGGAGGGTGGTTAGTGTGTGTGTGTGTGTGTGATGCCGCAGGCCACCCCCCCCACCCCCCCACCACAACTGTGCGTTGCGTAGACGGGACCCAATGGGTCCCCCTTGGTCTAGTATATTACTAAAACTCTCATCGTGCCTGTGTGGATGTCTGTGTGTGTGTCCGTCGTGCCCTGAGTTATGCCAAAACAGTACATGATAGGACCACCTTACTCACCATTGTCCTGTGGTGTGGTGTATCAAAGTTTAGTTCAGATTGATGTTATATTTTATAAGTTATTTACATTTTTAACTTTATAAACTCCCACTTTGAGAAACGATTCTTCCATCTGCACTGGCAGTTAGCAGCTATGACGTCACAATGGGATTGTAGCCCTGCCTGCTACAATGTTGTAGCGGGCAGGGTCCTGGAAGAAAGTGCAATTGGAATTTATTTCCAGGCCGCACGTACAATTGGATTTTTTTTTTTAATTGAAAAAGAGGGAGGGTGAATAAGAGAAAATGAGCCGCCCCTGCGCAGTTGTGGGCTATGGATGAGTGGTGGATTATTGCGTTGAGGAAACGGGTTGCTTTGGGGGAACGGGTGAGTGGTGGAATATTGCATTGGGGGAACGAGTTGTGTTGGGGGATCAGGCCTCCCGTATGACAGGGACCCAATGGGTACCAATTGGTCTAGTATATTACTAAAAGTCTCGTCTTGTTTGTGTGCGTGATTGAGTGTGAGCTCCTGGACCTACACCAAAACGGTACACGGTAGCGCTAACCCGTGGTGGTTTGTATCAAGTTTTGTTCAGATTGATGTTATATTTCACAAGTCATCACATTTTAAGTTTACTAAATTTACTTCGAGAAAGACCAGACACCCCGTGTGACAGGGGGTCCCAGTTGGTCCAGCATATATTGAACTTTGTTGTTATTTATTCTGAAGTTTACAGAGCACTATGTTTACATATTTGTTTTAAAAAAATTGCCGTTCCATTCCAGGACATATAACAATAAAATACTTTGGTGCTGGTGCATTTCCTTTGCAGCTTTTCCAATGCTATCACGTTCTTCCTACAAAATGGTGTCTAAAACTGCACACTGAACTCCAGCAGAGGTCTGACCAACGTTTTATAAAGTTGGAGCATAACTTCCCTGCTCCTGTACCAATACCGTTTCTAATGAAGGTTCGCATCCCTTCTTAATAATATCAACTCCCGGCGCTGCCACCTTCAGGAATACCTTCACTCAGTCCACCTTGGCCTACGCAATCTCCCAGTTGCTAAACAATTTATTTCCCCCTCCCAACCGATCTTTCTGTTCCGGGCATCCTCCATTGTCAGAGTGAATGTACGTAAATTGGAGAAACAGCACCTCATATTACGCTAGTGCGTCTTACAACCCAGCGATATGAATACTGAAGGTAGACAAAAGTGCTGGAGGAACTCAGCGGGTGCAGCAGCATCTATGGAGCGAAGGAAATAGGCAACGTTTCGGGCCGAAACCCTTCTTCAGGTGATATGGATATTGATCTCTCTAATTTCAAGTAACCCTTGCATCACCTCTCTCTCCATCCTTCCCTAGCCTAGTCGTCATATTAGTTTCACTGCTGAGTTTCACTGTTTGTATCCACTTGTTATTACCTTCTACACAGGCAACAATGAACCATTGTGGACTCCACCTTTCCTTAATCATTGTTGCTTTTTGCATACATCTTGCATTCATTTGTTCTATGTACCTCTTGGTTCCCTCTTCCCTGATTCTATATCTGACCCGAAACATTCCCCGTCCCTTCTTCTCTCCAGAGATGCTGCCTGACCCGTTGAGTTACTCCAGCATTTGAGTCTATCTTGGATTTAAACCAGCATCTGTAGTTCTTTCCGCCACATTCGGGAATCTTTAGTCGTGCAAACCAATATCCCTCAGTTCTTCAACACTCCCTGTGGCCTTACCATACCGGTAGCCTGATGAGAGCTGCCAGAGAACTGTAAAATGAATGATTTCACTTTCCCGGAGCTGAGACGGTGCCGGGGCCTGGGCGGCGCGTTGCCCCAGTGACAGTGACCACGCCTGCGCAGACCCTTCCCCGCGGGGCGGGGATCCGTCGATGACGTTACTTCCGGGCGGCGGCGGCGGGGATTCTGTATCCGGTGCTGGAGCGGCGGGTGAGTCGGAGACGGAGAGAAGCCGGGGAGTCGGAGGCGGGTGGGCCGGGGACCGGGGAGTCGGGGAGTCGGAGGCGGGTGGGCCGGGGACCGGGGAGTCGGGGAGTCGGAGGACCGGGGAGTCGGGGAGTCGGAGCCGGGTGGGCGGGCCGGGGGCCGGGGGCGTAGGCCCGGACTCTGCGCCCCCCGTCCCCGTCCCTGTCCCTCGCAAGGGCGCAGGAACTCCGCTGTCCCCGCAATGCCCAACACGTCCATCTATTCCGCGCTCCGGTTGCAAAGCAGCTCCCGCTCCCACCCCCCTGTTGTTACCTACAGCTATAGGGTCTTTGCTAATGACCTTCCCCATCTGGTTACATCTGCCCATAGTCCACACATCTGTCCACCACCAGTGCTTCTTCCCACTTTCCTATCCTGTCCCCAACCTGGTTTTCTCTGCCTGTCACCCATCCTTATCTGCCTCTGCGTGTCACCCTCCAGCCTCTGTCTCTCCCCATTGACTTCTCCAATTTCAGGTAGTCCTTGCTTTCTCCCTCCTTACCCTTTCCAGCTCTCCCACAAACCTACTGTCTCCTCCACTTCCTTTCTTCTTCCCCCCCCCCCCCCCCCAACATCAGTCTCATGAAGGGTCTCGACATCGCCTATTCCTTCTCTCCATAGATGCTGCCTCACCCGCTGAGTTTTTCCAGCGTCTTTGTCTACCTTCGATTTTTCCAGCATCTGCAGTTCTTTCTTAAACTCCCTGTGACCATATGAGTTTCTTCTAGCTTGTGCTTCTTAAACTGGTGAATGGTTCACCCAAGGGCAAATGGAATTATTTTGTGGTGATGTACTTAATATGGTTTTCTAATTTCAAAGTAGCAGGATATTTACCAAATTTACCGTAATGTAACCTTTTAGGGAAGACCAGATGAGCAAGTGGGATCATAAATTTATAAATGGCAACACTGGAGGATCGCCGTAGACAACTGTTGAACTGTTATACTTTGTGTAGCAAAGCTGTTGCTTTGTCCACTCAGCCTCTACCCCTCTCTAATTCAAAATGTTATTTATTACATTTGGCATTAAGTCATTTGGTTATGTTATAATTGGCACTTTGGTCTTCAAAGTCAAAATTGTTATTCTATAGGAAGCAAAGTAACAAGATAAAATAAAGTTCTCTGGTTAGATCTGAGAAAGTTATGTTAGAGTTGATTGGGGGGGGGGGGGTTGAGAAGGGAAGGTAAATTCACGTTAAAATATTTAATTAATTGAAAGGAAATAAATTGTTGATGTATGAGGAGACAGGAGATAGGGACAAGCTGAATTGCCCAGAGCTGGTATTTACTCGATGGGCCAAATGGCCTTTAGGAGAGTCTATCTGTGGTATCAGTCACCGCTACTCTCTTATAAAACCAGAAAATGTTGCTTAGGCAACATCTGTGGAGAGAGAATCAGAGATAATGGTTTTGGTCGACATAGACAGGTTCATGGACCCCCAGCTTTCCCGTCCTGAAATCAGCTTCATGGTCTTGCTAACATTGAGAGCAAAATTGCTGTTCTCACAACATTCAATCAAATTATCAATCTCCCTCCTGTACTCTGGCTTGTTGTTGTTACCTGTTTTTCATTATACAACAGTGGTATAGTCAGCAAATTTAATGATGATATTAGAGCTGTGTCTAGCTACACAGTCAGGGGTATAGTGAGTGTAGAGCAGGGGTCTGAGCACAAGATCTTGAGGTGTTCCATGTTATATGGTTATATGTTATATGGTTATATGTTGATTATCGAGGAGGATTTGTTTCCAAATCGTATCAATTGTGGTCTGCGAATGAGGAAGTCGGGGTCCAATTAGTCAAATTTATTTGTCATATGCACCATATTACATAGGGACGAGCAGAGACCCAGTTCTCTGAGTTTGATAAGTTTGGATGGAAAGTATACTGTTGAAGGCCGAGCTGTAGTTGATGAATAACAAACTGAGTCAATCTACTTGAAGTCCAGAACAAGGGGTCACAGTTTAAGGATAAGGGGGAAATCTTTTAGGACCGAGATGAGAAAAACATTTTTTTTCACAGAGAGTGGTGAATCTCTGGAATTCTCTGCCACAGAAGGTAGTTGAGGCCAGTTCATTGGCTATATTTAAGAGGGAGTTAGATGTTGCCCTTGTGGCTAAAGGAATCAGGGGGTATGGAGAGAAGGCAGGTACAGAATACCGAGTTGGATGATCAGCCATGATCATATTGAATGGTGGTGCAGGCTCGAAGGTCCGAATGGCCTACTCCTGCACCTATTTTCTATGTTTCTATGTTACTTACTGTTTGATAGGAGACCTAAAGACCGGATTGTAAACCAAACCGGAATGGCACAATGGAGGTTGCTACAACAAGGAAGAGATATTCAGACAAAACGAATGAAGACTCTCACTTTTATGTTGCGTAATCTGATGTACATATGAGAAACCCATAACAGTCTGGTAACAGTCACAAGTCCCATGAGACCGTTTGTGCTGAAACAGGTAGGGAATAGGGGAAGAAGTGGCAAAGAGAACAGGCATGACAGAATACACTTACAAGAGAAATCACAGACAGCATATTACATTTTTTGTGGACTTTTTGTTTCTTCAGTGGTTTTGGATGGGGAACGAAAGACTGTGGAATTTACCTCGGCGACCAAGTAAGAAAGAAGGTAATGACATCGGCTATACAATTTCCCAAAACAGCATGCACAATTGGCAAAGTTGCATGCAGTGGCCTGAGTGCTAGGACATCCTGGTCTCTTCCCTGAACCAGAAGATATATATTCAGACAGTAAGTATGGATGTAGCAGTCTGACGGAGTTTGTTCCTTTATGTCAGAAGAGGGGAGACCCTTACCTTCAGCTCCTTTTGTTAAAATTATATAAATTTGAGGAAGCTGAAGACGAGATATTGAGTAATAAAGGTTAATGCACATTTAAAAAGATCACCAGAAAAAATAAAAGAGCAGACATTAGTGAGGAAGAGGCCTCGACATTTGAGAAACTGCAATAAGTGGGGTCAGGAGTACAGTGCGAGTGGTGCAGACGAAGGTCGAGGACTTGGAGGAGGGCCAAAGAGATGAAAAAGAGTTGAAATTTATCCGTAGGGAATCCAAAGAATAACGACCACGGGAAAGCAAGTTGATAATTAAAGAATGGATGGTATTTTATGAAGGTTGCTATGGTACCAGAGTAAAATCTGAATTCGATTATCTTTCAACACGATGACTTGCAAGACATTGAACAATCAAGGCATTGAAAGTGATCAACACGATCAAGGCATTGAAAGTGCAATGTAGGGCTGCTGCTGATGGTGTGTTATTATGTGAACAATTGTGTAACGTGCACAGAATGACCCTGAGGTACATTTGAGCTGTGAATAACTACACTGGGCCACCATCACCATTAAAAGGAGGGTAGAAGTATGTGCCAGTAATCATGGACAGCTTTAACAAATGGATAGAAGTTTCCCAACCCAAAACAACAGTGCCAAGATAACAGCAAAAATACTATCAGAACGGGCTTTCTACCCAATGGGTCTAGAACAGTATGCATTTCACCACTCGAGTGATGCAAAATATGATTTGGGTTTTGGGAAATGAATCTAAGAATTCACATTGCCTGCCATTGTTAGTTAAGTGGTATAGTGCAAAGAATGTCTAGGACCCTATAAGGGATGATCAGGTAAATGGTCCAGCAGAAGAGCACCACCCATAGTGTGGTATTGCCAGTTACTTCAATGGTACTTGGGAATACCGTCTGCAGGAGTCATCTGCAAATGACTGGAAGATCCATGAGAGGTAATGAACCACTGCTGAGGCAAGACCTGTCAGAACTTGCCACAAACAGCATTACAAAGCACCTTTGTTGTAAACTATGCCCTTGCAATATACAAGTGTTGATTTTGCAATCTTTTGTTGTCTTTGTCCCAAAATATTATTTTTCAGCTGGATACTATATGAAGGGGTAAAGTAAGGTTATTATCATCCAAGCATGGATTTGGTTGGAAAAGACGAATCACCTTCAGCCTCAGCAGATGGAGAAGGAGAGGCAAAGCCAGACCAAAAAAGTCACTTGCCTCCAAAACTGTTGGCTAAAATCGAGCGAAACCGGCAAAGAGCACTGCTTCTGAGACAAGCCAGATTGGCAAGCAGGCCTTACACTCCCGTTGGTACAAGTGAGTATCAATATCCGATTGTAGAAATCTTGATCTGCATCACTGGGTGCCGATTCCCAGGCGGCCTTTAGTAGGAATGTTACAAAATTTTGAGATTTTAAAAATCAGGCCTGTAATTTATCCCATCAGATAAAGCATATAAATAACTTTAATTTGATACCTAATTCACTTTCATATCTTCAGTATAAAAAAAGTTACGGTCATTTTCATACTTGGTAATTAGCATCTTTAACCCTATTGCTTTTTCCATTAACTTAAAACAAAAGCTGTGATCGAGGACAGTCAATTGACATAAACGCCAATAACTTTCTTAAAAAATAAGAGAACTGAATGAAATTTTCAGTTATTATAGATTGAAGCATTCTGAAACAAATATGATACATCTTACTTGGATGACCTGAACTTAAAGCATATAATTTGTTAGTTACCTAATTGTAGATTATCACAAAATTGTGATGGAAATAGTAATAAACACCCAGATTGCCTTGAAAATTCAAAAATGTGATATTCTCAAGATCAGAACTTTAATATTATTGTAACGTTAAAACAAATAGTAAATACCCAACAAAAAATACACATTCATCAATGTCATCAAATCAATTAAATTCATCTAAATTCAATTACTAGATCTAAACATCTATCCCATTTCTTAAGACAAGGCTAAAAATATTTTTTTTAAATAGCCAAAGTATCCAAATAACAAACTGATCCCATTCACACAAGGATTCACAATATAACAAGATTTTTTTAATATCACTTTGTCATGAATTTCTATGCCAATGGAAGGAATTCCCATAAATTTTACTCTGTTGGTTTATAACACTGCTGCAAACAAGGGTCGTTTACCCAAACATTTATTCAAAATCCACAAACCTCCACTCTCAAGATAATCAAAATCATTATTTTTTGCACAATCATGTCATAAGACTATCTAAGTTATCTATATTTTGTGTTATTGTCTATCCATGATCAATATTTTCATACTAAACCTAAAAACTATGTACAGGTACTGTGGAAGTTTTCAATCAGATATTTAGTATGAAAATATGGATCATGGATAGACAATAACACAAAATATAGATGAGTTAGATGTTCTTATGTGGCCGCTGCCATGATTTATGATTTAAGCCTCACGATATCAGCAGGCAAGACATGGCCGATATCGGGGCCTAAATAACATATTCCGAATCATTAGATTAAAATGAAACCACACCAAAAAGCAAGGTAAGATGTTAAATGAACGATATAACTTTTGTCCTGATGTGGAAGTCCATGACATTGATTTTGATCCGTGATGTTGAAGGTGTTGGAAGTCGCGTTTAACTTCAACCCAGCGATGCAATCGACCAGCAACTTAAAAAAAAAACGGAAACAGAAGCGCAGAACAATTTTTTTACACCAACTTGTAGTCAGAGCAAATACCTCTCCGACAACCAATGCAAACCTGCATTTTAATCCGCCCCCCCAAGCCTCCGGAATCGCACACACAGGCAGTGGCAGATCTGGAGCGCTGCTGATGGTAGTTTTTGTAACAACGCTACCTTTAGCCATGATTCCTACACTCCTTCAACCTTGTCTGGTCTTATTTCCAAAGGTCTCTTGAAACTCATTGGGACCCCATTTCCACGCTCCTTTGAAAGAAACTAGGTTTACTGGAAATTTGATAATATTCCTATGTAACACCCAGTACAAGTGAATAAAAAACATTTTGGAGTACTAATTTGGATAAAATCCAATAGTCTGAAAATCTGCCCATCTGGCACTGCGTTGATCCCAAGCAAACCAGATTTAGACTTTTACTATCTTTGGCTAGATGTTGTAAACTTTATTTTGAAGTCTCTTGTCTGGACAAGACAATTTTAAGTGCTCCATGCTCATAATCCAGAATGGAGACCGAACATCAAAGAGGAGGATGACTGAACTTTGGGCCTTCCCTCCCAGTGGGAAACTTTGATTCCGCTGTGTGGGGGATGTTTATGTTAAAGACTATCGTGTTCTGTTCTTTTTTTTTTTATTCATATGGGCTGTATGGTGACCCCAAATTTCACTGTACCAATTGGTGCATGTGACAATAAATGTCTCTTGTCTCTTGTCTAAAATGAGAATGTTTTTGCTATTCAGGAATTTACTATGCATGATCTGTATTAGAAAGCAGGTATTACTCATGATAGCATGCAGTATTATGTTTTATCTGAGAGGATGTTATATTTTTCTTTCTCACTGACAGGTAACAATATTACAAAGCCAGCACACAAAGTAGTAGATACAGGAGGAGGGTTCTTTCTGGAAGAGGAGGAGGATGAGATACAAGAAGTGAATAAAGTCATACATCAGCCAGGTATATTTGTGTTCAATATTCTTCAATGTCACTAGAGATTAGTTATTTCAAACCTAACATTAAATGTAACATAAATCTCAGACTTGCATGAGGTATACACAATTGTTAATTGACTTCAGTTGTAAATTGTCCCTTGTGTGTAGGATAGTGCTATAATTCTGGGATCGCTGGTCGGTGCGGACTCGGTGTGCCGAAACATAGAAAATAGGTGCGATACGATACGATATGATGTTTAAGAAAGAACTGCAGATGCTGGAGAAATTTAAGGTAGACAAAAATGCTGAAGAAACTCAGCGGCTGAGGCAGCATCTATGGAGCAAAGGAATAGGCGACATTTCGGGTCGAGATCCTTCTTCAGACTGATGTGGGGGGAGTGGGAAAAAGAAAGGAAGAGGCGGCGAGATTAGGCTGTCGGAAAGCTGGGAAGGGGAGGGGAAGGAGGGAGAAAGCAAGGACTACCTGAAATTGGAGAAGTGAATGTTGAGAAGTGCATACCCAAGCAAAATATGAGGTGCAATTTGAGCTCCAATTTGTGGTGGGACTCACTCTGGCCATGGAGGAGGCCCAGGCCAGAAAGGTCAAATTCGGAATGGGAAGGGTAGTTGAAGTGCTGAGCCACCGGGAGATCAGGTTGGTTATTGCGAACCGAGCGGAGGTGTTGGGCGAAGCGATCGCCAAGCCTGCGCTAGGTCTCACTGATGTACAGCAGTTGACACCTGGAACAGCGGATGCAATAGTTGAGGTTGGAGAAGGTGCAGGTGAACCTCTGCCTCACCTGGAAAGACTGCTTGGGTCCTTGGATGGAGTCGAGGGGGGAGGTAAAGCGACAGGTGTAGCATTTCCTGCGGTTGCAAGGGAAAATACCAGGGGAGGGGGTCGTTTGGGTGGGAAGGGTCGAAATGACCAGGGAGTTACGGAGGGAACGGTCTCTGCAGAAAGCCGAAAAGGGAGGAGATGGGTAGAAGTGGCCAGTGGTGGGATCCCGTTGGAGGTGGTGAAAATGTCGGGGGATTATATGTTGTATGTGACAGCTGGTAGGGTGGAAGGTGAGGACAAGGGGGACTCTGTCCTTGTTACGAGTGGGAGGATGGGGAGTGAGAGCGGAGCTGCGGGGTATAGAGGAGACCCTGGTGAGAGCCTCATCTTTAGTCGAAGGGGGAAACCCTGTTCCCTAAAGAATGAGGACATCTTTCTAGAAACAGTAGGGAGATATCGGAAATGGTCCAGGTGAATTTGAGTGCCAGATGGAAGTTAGTGGTGAAATGGATGAAGTCAGTGAGTTCTGCTTGGGTGCAGGAGGTAGCACCAATGCAGTCGTCAATGTAACAGAGGTAGAGTTTGGGGATAGTGCAAGGATTGTTCGATGTACCCTACAAAGAGGCAGGCATAGCTGGAGCCCATGCGTGTGCCCGTAGCTACGCCTTGGATTTGGAGGAAATGGGAGGAGTCAAAAGAAAAGTTGTTGATGGGGTTGTCTACAATATGATATTGTCTATTGTGGGGGGGGTCACTCACTCTACCCCACAAACTTCTACAGGTGTACAGTAGAGAGCATATTGACTTTATGTATATATACACACTGAACGTTTTTTCTCTCATTGATCATATTTACAGTGTACCATGTTTACATATTATTTTGTGCTGCAGCATAAGAATGCCATTGTTCTATCTGGGAAACAACAATAAAACACTCTTGACTCTCTTGACAAAGGGGTGGAGCTGTACAGTGTGATAGCCACAGGGACGAAGGTTCTCCTGTGGCATTCAGTTCTGTATCTTGGTGGAACCAGTTTGTTGCTGAAAGTGCTCTTCAGGTTGACCTGTGTGTCATCGAGGGGTGAGCTGTATTGTCCAAGATGTTCTGCAGTTTCAGGAGCATCCTCCCCTCCAAGACCACCCCCCATGAATCCAACTCCGCCCCCAGGATGGAGCCAGCCTTCCTGATGAGTTTGTTAATACTGTTGGCGTCCGGGGCCTTCGCCCTGTTGCCCCAGCATAAGGCAGCGAATAAGATGGCACTAGCTACCACTGATTGGTAGAACATCTGCAGCATTTTACTGCAGATGTTGAAGGAGCGGAGCCTTTTCAAAAAGTACAGTCGACTCTGTCCCTTCTTGTTCCGGGGATTCAGGGTTCCTGGACCAGTCCAGTTTACTGTCCGGGTACACTCCAAGGTATTTGTACTCCCTGGTAAACTGCACATCCACACTATTGATGGAGACAGGAACAGGGATGTTCTTCCTCCTAAAGTCCACCATTAACTCCTTAGTCTTGTCTGTGTTGAACTGCAGGTGATTCAGCCTACACTACTCAACAAAGTCGTTGACTACACCTCTGTATTCAGCTTCCCTCCCTCACTTATGCAGCACACAATTGCAGTCATCTGAAAACTAAAAGCTTTCATTCATGTACCAGCCTCATAGATTAACTTTGCACCTTACATTTTGAACATCCTTCTAAAAGCTTGCTGCCCAACTGACCTCAACACTCAGAGTTTGTTTGGAATAGATTCTTTACTTTTGTATTATGTGCTTTGTTTAAAAAGAAACACAAAAAATCCTGAATATTTCTAAAAGCCTTCTGCCACCTTCAAGGATTTGTGTACACACATTACTTTTAAAATATCACCTATTAATTTACATTACTCCCCCTTATCTTTGCTAACAAACTGATTGACTGCGTTAAAACATTATCTGAACTTTACTCCTTAATGTACTCTGTGTTTATTTTCATGGCTTATTATATTTCAAGTTTCATGTCATTAGCAAGCTTTGAAAATGCATGTTATTGACACAGACGTTGGGTATATTAAAATTTTCATTGGTCCAACACAATTATATCATTCCAGTTCAGTTTTCAAAACAACCATTCACACTGCTTACTAATTAGTTTCTTGTTTGTTTTAATATCCACACTGATCCTTTCATCCCACAGACATCTGTATGGCTAAAAGTACTTTGTCATGAGCGTGTTGAATATGCATGTGCACACTATCAACTACTCCACTGTCAACAATCCTCTGCATTGCTTGTTAGTTATAGAGCTATGAAAAAATCACATACTTGTTTGGATATTATTTTGGAATCTTTGACAAGCATTTGTTAAAAATATCTGAAGAATGGCATTGGCAGGCATGCAGAATTTACAACAGTACTGAACAGCAACCCACAAGATTTTTAACCTTCCATTTGGCCAGCAATACTGTCTACAACGTGGTATTGTTGTAAATTGCAGCCAAATGCTCATGTTTGCACCTGAGGACATGTTTTCAGTGCCTTTTATTGCTGAGGTTGCTATTTCAGAAGGCCATTGTCCCTTGCTTAAAACATGCATCTATCTTCACAGGACCTTTCATGGAATTTGATTACTTATTATGTGAAGAATGTGGTAAAGAGTTCATGGATTCCTTTCTGAGCAGTCACTTTGATCTTCCTGTCTGTGACAACTGCAGGTACTGTTGGTATAAGTGTGGTATGAGAATAAAATAGCAATTTAATCAACATAATAATTAAAAGGCCATGTTTACAGGGTAGGATTCTTAGTGAGAGGAAATATTCATTTATAACATGAAAATGGAAAATTATGTTAAGATGCACAAAATTTGCAGTGGGCAGAAATTTTAGGATGGGATTGCATGATGGTAGAATATAAGCATCTGATTTTTTAAGTAGGGTCACCACCTTTGAGTGAAATTAACTAAGTAAATAGAACACTTCCAAAAATACACTGACTATTAACTACAAGTTGAATGGTAGAATCTAGAAATAGGAAATGTATTTTTTCTTGGGTATAGTCTTCATTGGTAGCATCATTATTTACAGCCCATCTGTGGTAGCCGAAGAATAATTATGCCCAGATAGTGGTTGATACGATTGCAATTCTTCCTAGCTCAATAAAGAGCCAACCACTTGGACATGAGGGAATAATGGTAAAAAAAAAAACAGGCAGAGGCTCTTTACAAGTCCCATGTCCATTCAGATAAAAAGATAAAACACATTCATGGCACAAGTAAAAATAACGAATCTATTGTCAAATATAGAGATGTAGTTACAATAGGATGAGATAAAACTGGTAGAGATGGAAGATCAGAATATCAAGTAGAAGAATCAGTTTTGAAGGCGTTCAGAAACAGAAAGTAGTCAAAATATTGATTGGCCTATATTCAGCAGGTGATGTGTAGGACATAGTACAAATCAGGAAAGTAGAAGCACGTGACAATAATTGGAGAATTTTAATCCAAACCAGCCCTCCCTTGTGACGTCGTGCCCCCCCCCCCCCCCCCCCCCCCCTCTAGCCCCCTCCCTCTCTGCCCCCTCCCTCTCTGCCCTCTGCCCCTGCCCTCCGCCCCCGACCTCTCTCCCTCTCTCGCTCTAGCTGCGCCTGCGAGTTGGGGGCCATGCGTGAGTGGACAGGGTGGGGGAATGGGGTAAAAGGAGCAAATTAATAATATTAACATAATATCAAGTGTGTGGTTAGTGTGTGTGTGTGGTTAGAGAGAGTAAAGTTGGGAACTGAGCACGCATCCTTGAAGTGCCCCAATGCTGGTGGGCAGCAAGAAGGAGGTGTTGTTGCCAATTGTTTTGATTTGAGGTCTGCTGATGAGCAAGTTAAGGATTCAGTTGCATAAGAATGCACAGAGACCAGGTTCCTTGAGTTTGGAAATGATGATGGCCAAAAAACAACAATCTGACGTACATGTTCCTGTTGTACAAGTAGTCCAGCACAGTGTGGAGAGCTGTCGATCTGTTATGGCCATTGGTTAATGTCCCAAGTGAGGGGGTTGACCATTCAGAACAAAAATGGGAAGAAATTCCTTCATCCAGAGGACAGTGAATCTTTGGAATTCTTTCCATGAAGGCTGTGAAGAATTGGTTGCTGATTATTCCCAAGATGGATTGAGTGATAGTTGGATATTAAGGGAATCAAAGAACACCGAGTTAGTGGTGCTGAGGTAAAGGCTTGGCCACGACGCAATTGAATGTTGGAACGGGCATGTGTTCCTATGTTTAGATCCCAAATTGATCTCTGAAGGATTTAACAGCTGGCAGTACACCATCCCCTGAATTAATGGCTGTTCAGGCTGTAAGTTTAAGACTGATACAGACGCATTTGAACATTCAGTAAATTAATTATTTAGAATTATATATGTAGGAAAAATATCCCCAAATGTTTGCTAATTAAAATGTTAAACACGAATAACCAAATAAAGAAACTTCCACTTTGGTAGCCATAGCTATACAAAGCACATTGAATTCATTCAGTGGACTTGGTATTTGCATTGAAGTTCTGCAGTTTTCACTTCAAGCTGACTTCCAGCATTTCAATGTGGAGCATTTGCCAGAATATCAGCCTCAGTGTATCTTTAAGTTGTATAGACAATTGTTTGGGTCTATTTTTAATTTAAATTCTGAGGTTGATGAGATTTTTGTTAATCAAAGATATTAAGGGACATTGGGTAAAGCCAATGTATTTAGTTGGTCCAGCCATGTAACAAGCCTATTAATAGAGTAGGCTTGAGGGGTTAAGCAGACTCCCACTGTTCCTTGACTTTTATTGATGAGTATTCTAGGAATAGATGTACAATATTAAAAGAAGCAAGTTCGTTGACATAGTCATTCATACAAATATTTCTTTCTGGGGCCTTAGTTTCATCAGTTGCAGAAGGGAGACCTTTAGATTCCTCCATCAGCAACTAAAAGCCTCAGTAACTAGTTTTCTGATTTAAACACAGAGATAATGAAGAGAAACACAAACTTATCACTCGAACGGAGGCCAAGCAGGAATTTCTGTTGAAGGACTGCGACCTGGACCAAAGAACTCCTGTACTCAAATTTACTCTGAGGAAAAATCCACATAACATTCAATGGGGTGAAATGAAACTTTACCTGAGGTTGCAGGTGTGTACGTTACAAATTATTGTACTTTGCAAAACAATCAAACAAGGAAAGTGCATCCCCGAGAACTAAGGGAACTAAAAAAGGAGATCAGAAGGGCAAAAAGGGGCCAGGAGATAGCTCTGGAGGGTAGCATTAAGGACAATCCCAAAAGATTTTATAAATACATAAGGGGGAAAAGGGTAACTAGAGAGCAGTGGGACCTCTAAGGAATCAAAGCAGTCACCTCTGTGTGGAGCCACAGGAGATGGGCAAGGTCCTCAATGAGTATTTCTCCTCTGTATTTACTGGGGAGAAAGACAGTAGGACGGAGGAACTTTGGGGCAGTGGCAGTCAGTGTTACCATTGAAGAAGTACTGAAGGTACTGTCGTGTATGAAGGTAGACAAATCTCCAGGGCCTGATCAGATATATCCGAGGACATTGCAGGAAACGAGAAGAAATTGCAGGAGCCCTGATTGAAATTTACAAGTCGTCCTTTAATACAGGGGAGGTGCCGGAAGACTGCAGGGTGGCAAATGTTGTGCCACTTTTCTAGAAGGGCTGCAGGAAAAATGCTGGGAACTATAGGTCGGTGAGCTTAACATCTGTAGTTGGAAAGTTACTAGAGTATTCTGAGAGATAGGTTATACAGGAATTTGGATGGGCACGGTCTGATTAGGGACAGTCAGCATGGTTTTTTACGTGGGAGGTCGTGTCTCACAAATCTGATCGATTTTTTTGAAGATGCGACCAAAAAGGTCGATGAGGGCAGAGTTGTAGATGTTGTGTACATGGATTTCAGTAAGGCATTCAACAAGGTTCTGCATGGTAGGCTGTTCTGGAATGTTAGATCGCATGGGATCCAAGGAGAGATAGCTGAATGTTTAGCAAATTGACTCCATGAAAGGAATTAGAGGGTGATGGTGAGAGGTTGCTTCTCAGACTGGAGGCCTGTGATTAGTGGTGTGCCTCAGGATTTGGTGCTGGGCCCGTTACTGTTTGTCATCTACATCAATGATTTGAATGAGAACATACAGGCCAAGATTAGCAAGTTTGCTGATGATACAAAAGTGAGCAGTTTTGCAGATAGTGAAGATGGTCGTGAAAGATTGCAGCAGGATCTGGATCGATTGGCCAGGTGGGCGGAGGAATGGTTGATGAAATTTAATACAGAGAAGTGTGAGGTATTGCATTTTGGGATGTAGAAATAGGCCAGGACCTGCACGGCCTCTGTGTTGTGTTGTAGAGCAGAGGGATCTCGGAGTACAGGTGCATGGTTACTTGAAGGTCGAGTCACAGGTAGATAAGGTGGTCAAAAAGGCTTTTGGCATTTTAACCTTCAGAGTATTGAGTATAGAAGTTGGGAGGTGATGTTGCAGTTGTATAAGAAGTTGGTGAGACTGCATTTATAATATTGTGTTCAGTTCTGAGCACCATGTTATATGAAAGATATTGTCAAGCTTGAAAGGGTTCAGAAAAGATTTACGAGGATGCTGCAAGGACTAGAGGGTGTGAGCTATAGGGAGAGGTTGAGTAGGCTGGGTCTCTATTCCATGGAGCGCAGGAGGATGAGGGGGAATCTTATAGAGGTGTCAAAATCATGAGAGGAATAGATCGGGTAGATGCACAGTCTCTTGCCCAGATTAGGGGAATCGAGGACCAGAGGACATAGGTTCAAGGTGAAGGGGAAAAGATTTAATAGGAATCTGAGGGGTAACTTTTTCACACAAAGGGTGGTACCAAATATGGAACAAACTGCCAGAGGAGGTAGTTGAGGCTAGGACTATCCCATCGTTTAAGAGACAGCTACACGGGTACATGGTTAGAACAGATTTGGAGGGATATGGACCAAGCGCAGGCAAGTGGGACTACTGTAGCTGGGACATTGTTGGCCGGTGTGGGCGAGTTGGGGCTAAGGGCCTGTTTCCACACTATCGCTCTATGACTATGACAGGTTTGGAGAGATATGGACCAACGCGGGCAGGTGGGACTAGTGTAGCTGGGACATGTTGGCCGAAGGGCCTGTTTCCACACTGTATCATCACTCTATGGCTCTATAACACAATGCACGTTTCCAGGTTACAGGGAAGAAAGGGCCCCAAACTAATAATCACAAGATAGTGCAAATTTATGCCTATCATTTGAAATAAAACTAATTTAAGATGAAGCTGCATATGCACTGGTTAATGACAGCTATTATTTTTTAATGTTCAGATAAATGCGGAATAATCGATACATTCATGTAAAATTAGCTAATTTTAACGTACATTGAGGTATGTTCCTGTTCTATCAGAAAACAGATCTATTCTTTTTGCGTATTATCTTTAAGTGGCTGGTGGATTATTGCATTCGAGTGGAAAATGCATTGACCCTGTTCCACTCAGGCGGATGAGGTCACAGTATAATCACGCATTTACAGAGAAGAGGAAATGCCCAGAGAGGGCCAAACATTTATGCTCGAGTCATATGCTGTCTTTCTCCAGAAGATGGCAGTGGACCATTTTCTTCAACCATTATCGTTGAGTTTGTTTTCATCTGGACATAGACTCAGACAAACATACAAAAATAAATTATCCAAATTACACAATTTTGCCACAGTTAAAAAGGACTAGGAGGAAAGGAGTAGTTGAAAACAATTTAGAAATAAATGTGCATGGTGGTGCAAGAGGTGGCCCATAGTGTTGCTGAGGTAAGACTTGGAACTGTGCGGGTCAGTTAAAGAACCTGATAGTTGTAGGAAAGTAGTTGTTCCTGAACCTGGTGGTGAGGGACTAAAGACTTCAGTACCGTGTCTGGTTGTAGAAGCCAAAAGGGAATGTCCTTATGATAAGGATCCTTGACGATAGATGCTGCTACTTTGAGGCAGCACCTTGCCAAGATCTCCGATGGAGGGGAGGGCTGTGCCTCGGCTGAGTTTACCACTCTGCAGCCTCTTGTGCGTTGGATTGCTGTAAGCATGTTTACAGTGATGTGGGGTTGTGAAGGGTTCCAGAATAGCATTTGACCCAGCAATAGGAAGGAACAGAGATAAATGCAGGTACAGCAGGCAGTAAAGAAAGCTAATGGCATGTTAGTCTTCATTGTGAGAGGATTTGAGTTTAGGAGCAAGGAGGTCCTACTGCAGTTGTACAGGGACCTGGTGAGACCGCACCTGGAGTATTGTGTGCAATTTTGGTCTTCTAATTTAAGGAAGGACATGATTGCTATTGAGGGAGTGCAGCGTAGGTTCACCAGGTTAATTCCCGGGATGGTGGGACTGACATATGAAAGGATTTTGTTTGTGGATTTTAGCTCTGCCAGAGCTACTACACTCCAAACTCTCCCAGTTAACTGTGTCTGAACACGTCTGTCAGTGGATCACCAACTTCCTTACAGGAAGCAGCATGTGAAGCTGGGAAAGCACATCATGACCAATTTCTTGCATTGATTCAGCTGAACCCATGCAGCCATGTGTAGAGTTCAGTGCATTACTCTGCACCAGACCCTCATCCATTTCTCATCCCCTGGATATACTGATTCTTTCGATCTGCTATAATATATTGCTACTTTCACCAAACAAGTACAACTGTTCATCTTTCTGCTTTATCTTTAGATAGTAAAACGGTCCCTAGACGTGTGGGGTAGTGACGAGGCTGTGCAGCAGGCTAAAGAAACAAGGCAGGAGAACAGAGAGAAAATGAAGCAAAAGAAATTTAATAAAAAAGTGAAAGGTGAGTATAAATAAACTTTCAGATCCCATGCTAAATGTAATTTGTGCCTGGAGACCAGGTCGGAGGATTCTGTGTGGCGTGGAATAATGTAGGCCAGCTATCCACAAGAATAAGTAAAATAATTCTAACTAATCGGGTTTGTTAAAAATCCAGTTTCCCTTCACAACTTTGTTATAATTCTAATATGAAGAGTATTGCAACAGCAATTAGTGCCCTCAAATTGTAAAATGCTTTTTGGAAATGATGATAGAAATCACAAGTTAGTTGGCAATTTGTGATTTATTTCCAATTGATAAAACAGCAGTTTGTTTACATGATTCCTGCCGTTCAAATGTTCCTGTGTGTTGGTCTCAACCTTTGTAATTGGGTTTTGTCTTTGCTGTTTGTAGAGCTTCGCCGAGCCGTGAGGAGTAGCCTGTGGAAAAAGGAATCTGCCTCGCATCAACACGTGTATGGGCCTGAAGTATACCTCGAGGAGGAAGATGAGTATAAGAAAACTTGTGCAACATGTGGCCACCAATTAATTTATGAAAAAATGTGACTTGATCTAATGGCTCCTGTATAGAATGTAGATTTGTCACTTCAAGAATTGTATATAGTTTATTTTTAATAAATCAATTTGTGCAGAGTTGTTTATTTACATTTCTTTGGTATAATTTATTGCAGATTACTCTTTCACACCCAAAACATGATTGGTCACATTGAACTTGTAGAAAACGAGAAAAGAATCTCAACCATAAAGGATTGAGAATTTAAATTCACTTTTTATTAGATGTCAGTTAATTCATAACATTGCTAACCAACTACACGGGTTATAGTCTCTACTGCATCAGAACTGCAGAAAAACCTTATGCTACAAATTTCTTATAAATTCATGGAGACCTTTTCAGCTAGGAATCAAATGATCTGAGAAGTGGAGGGCAAGTAGCAAATACCGTTGGTGGCTATGTTCAAATCAGTCCCTGCATAATAGGCAAACATGCAGCTGGATTTCTTTGACAAGGTGCTGGACTTCAGACTATTTGGAGTAGGGGGAGAAGCTGGAAAAGAGAGATGGGAGGCCCAACTAGTCTGAAGAGGCGCTCCAACCCAAAATATCGTGCGTGCATTCCCTCCAGAGGCTGCGTGATTGCCGAGTTCATAGAAACATAGAAATTAGGTGCAGGAGTCGGCCATTCGGCCCTTCGAGCCTGCACCGCCAAGTACTGTTGCACCGCCAAATACTGTTCCTCCAGTGTTTAAGAAGGAACTGCAGATGCTGGAGAATCGAAGGTTACACAAAAAAGTAACTGTTCCTCCAGTACTTTGTGTTTTACTTGATTGTCTTGAGTCAAAATACACGGGACCTGAAATTTTATGGCATTGGAAATGCTCCAGGTTCACATGCCCCACCTGCACCCCGCAGAATTAATAGGGCAAGATAGTGTGAATGTATAATTGCTTATACATTGACAGTGTTGCTGCCTTGCAGGCCCAGAGACCTGGGTTTGATCCCGGGTGCTGTCTGTGCGGAGTTTGTGTGTTCTCCCCATGACCATGTGGGTTTTCTCTGAGATCTTTGGTTTCCTCCCACACTCCAAAGACTTGCAGGTTAAATGGCTTGGTATTAATGGTTTAAATTGTCCATAGTGTGTGTAGGATAGTGTTAAAATGCGGGGATCAGTGCGGACTCGGTGGGCCGAAGGGCCTGTTTCTGCGCTGTATCTCTAAACTAAACGAAGCTTGATAAAGTGAATTCAACCATCATTTCCATACATTACCCTGCAGAAGGAGGTAGGTAATTCTCTTCACGTCTTTCTTTGGATATGCAACTCAGGTTGCCACCATCAAATCAAAGGTCATCTTGACAGTCAATTAGTTGGCTCAGTATCCTAGAATATAATCAATTTTAACCTGGGGGGGTGAGGAAAGATTATCCAGAGAAAAATCAACTGGTTCATCAAATTCATATCGGGCCACTGTTTTGCAACTAAGCATTTCAACGGTCAGCAATAATGTAATCTGAAGAGGTGAAAGAGATTAAATGCTAAACTAAAAAATGCCAATAGTACAGATGGTCAGACAAATCCCCAATCTTCATCATTCAACGATCATGCCAATCTCTGTCCTTTTTTTAATTCTCATTACCATTTTAGGTTGCTAACCTTTCATTAGAACTGGCACAGAGTAATAGACTGCTGCATTACTGCAAACCAACGGAAGATGAAATGGCTCCTACTCTGATTGACTGGTAACTTTGCCTCAGTTTCTCACCTTCCAACTTTTTTGTGCATTGTTCCTACCCAACATTTTTGGTTATTCATTTTAGTTGTCTGTATATTTTTACACATATTTATAGACTCCTTCAGGGGTGAAGATTTTCCATTCTGGTTCTATTGTAGTTAAAAGCTGTGCTTTTCAAAAACTGGTGTCACAGCAAGGTTTGTATGATCTACTTTGACGCCCATCCAATAAAGATCAGCATTCTATTTGTTTTTTTTTAAATTGCTAGTTGTACCGCCTTGACCTATTTCCATGTATATATTTAGTTTTATTGCATTTAAGATTTTTGATTCTTCCTGTTAAAACAAATAACCTAACATTTTTCCCACATTGTTGCCAATGCCCTTTTCTGTTACCCTTTACACTTCACAGGCAACCCTTCAATGTCAAGGATCACTTACTTCTCCAGTTCCAAGGTCTCATGCAGGATCTAAACTGATGGGGCAGGTACCTGGGTTGTTTCAATTGTTGTGTGCTCCTTCTGCTGCATACACATGGCTTCCACATATTCCCATTCCAATCCTCCAGGCACTCAGAGGCTACCCAAAAATGCAAAATATACATTTTTCTCCATGATGTTGTTTATTTCCCAGTAAATTGCTGTCCAATACAGCTCAGGTATTGATTTGGTGCTTGATTTGGTGATTTAGTATATGGTCAAGCCATCAGAGTGCTTGATTTGGTGATTTAGTATATGGTCAAGCCATCAGCACTGGTTGAGCACGATCAGAGGGCTGGGGATTGAGGGTTGCAACAGCATTGCCAGTTCTTCTCCAGTGTATTGGCTGCTTCATTGGTGTAATGGTTTCATGGATTTGATTGCCAAACCTTTTGGCCCAGTTAACTAAAGGGTTTCTTTGTGTCTAGAGTGGCGATGGAAGTTAATTTTGTGACCGATGTCAGTCTTCACCAACATGTGGCTCCTGTGATATGGAATGTGATCCACAATTTCAAGGGTCTCATTGTGAACCGTGATGATCTTAAAGCGGTCTGCAAGGATGTGGATGTTTAATGTCTAGTTCTCCTTCTCAAAAGTTTTGATGAGGCAAGGAAAATTTGCAATGGAAAAGCACCAGATAGTCACCCTCTCTAATAAGACAAGCAAGTTAAGCTACTATAAATAAGAATTCACTGTTCCATTGTTGTTGTATGACAATTGAGCACTCATGACTCTTGTTCGCCTCACCACCTACTCCTGATACTCAATAGCATTACCATGACAGAGACCCCAGCCACCATATTGTAAGGATTATCATTGAACCCCAACTTGACAAGCTGCAGAATACTCTGGGTACAAGAGCCTGTCAAAAGCTGGGTATTTGGTAATGAGCAACTCATTTCTTTTGCACCCTAAAATCTTAATAAAGCACATCCATGGTGCTCTAAAACCCTAAGTTCTTTTTTAAGATGTTACCAAAAAGGTTGATGCAGGCAGAGCTGTAGATGTTGCATATATGGATTTCAGCAAGGCATTCGATAAGACTCCGCATGGTAGGCTGCTCTGGAAGGTTAGATGTCATGAGATGGTTTCATGGAAGCCGGATAATGGTGGAGGTTGCTTTTCGGGCTGGAGGCCTGTGACGAGTAGTGTGCCTCAGGGATCGGTGCTGCGCCCATTGCTGTTTGCCATCTATATCAATAATGTGGAGGAGGAGGTACATAGCAAGTTTGCAGATGATACAAATGTGGGTGGTATTGTAGATAGTAAAAATGGTTGTCAAAAATTGCAGCAGGATCTTGATTGGCTGGGCAGAGGAATTGTTGATGGAATTTAATACAGAGAAATGTGAGGTGTTGCATTTTGGGAACACTAACATGGGCAAAAACTACAGTGAAGTGAAGGCTCTGGGGAATTTTGTAGCTCAGAGGGATCTAGGGGTGCACAGTTCACTGAGTATGGAGGTTGGGAGGTCATGTTGCAGTTATGTAAGATGTTGGTGAGGCCACATTTAGAGTATTGTGTTCAGTTCTGGGTTCCATGTTATAGGAAAGATGTTGTCAAGCTGGTGTGGGTGCAAAGATTTACGAGGATGTTGCCATGCCTAAAGGGCCTGAGCTATAGGGATAAGTGGAGCAGGCTAGGACTGCAGGAGGATGAGGGGTGATCTCATAGAGTTATACAAAATGATGAGAGGAATAGATTAGGTGGATGCAGTTTTTTGCCCAGAGTAGGGGAACCGAGAACCAGATGACATAAGCTTACGGTCAGAGGGGAAAGATTTAATAGGAACCTTAGGGGTAACCTTTTTCATACAAAGGCTGGTGGGTATACGGAATGAGCTACTGGAGGAGGTAGGAAGCAGGTACTATTGCAGCGTTTAAGAAACCTTTAGACAGGTACAAGGGTAGGACAGGTTTATAGAGGCATGGGCCAAACACAGGCGGATAGGACTACTGTTGATGGGACATGTTGGCCGAAGGACCAGTTTCCATGCGATTGAAGGAATGCAACTACAACAATACTTGGGGTTTGTGACTATCAAAGACAAAGCAGCCACCATCATTGCACCCATCACCACCCTGTACTTTTCCTCCACAATTGGTACACATTGATTATGGTATGTGCCGTTTACAAAATAGATTGCAATCACTTGCCACCAAGTACTTAATCTCAGAATGTGGGTAACTTCATTCATCAGAAGTTCAAGAGGTCACTCACCATGATCATATGGGTAATGAGGACAGAAATAAATAGACCTTGCAGCAACATAACAACCAGATCCTCACCAAACAAGAGCTATATCAAAAAAGCATTTCCCTACCCATCCAATGGCATAACCACAGTTACAATATACATTGCAGTTAGTGTTGGTTGCCTATGTATTAGAACATAGAGCAGTATGGCACAGGAACTTCACCCATAATGCCTGTACCGGATACAAACCCAAGATAAGCTCGTCTCCTCTGCCTGAACGTTCCATACCCATGTGCCTATCTAAAAGCCTCTTAAATACCACTATCGGATCCGCTTCCACCACCACTCCTGGCAGCATGTTCCAGGCACCCATCACTCTGTGTAAACAAACTTGCCCTGCATATCTCCTTTAACCCCCCCCCCCCCCCCCCCCCCCCCCTTGCTTTGGCTATGTCCGCTAGTCTTTTATATTTTCACCCTGGGAGAAAAGTTCTGACTCCCTACCATATTCACTTCCATCAGGTCTCTTCTCAATTTATAGCATTCCAAAGAAAACAAAGTTTATCTAACCACTCTTTGTAGTGAATAACCCTAATCCAGGCAGCATTCTGATAAACCTCTTCTGCATCCTCTCCAAAGCTTCCACATCCTTCCTGTAAAGAAATGACCGGAACTGCACACAATACTTCTAAAGCGGCATAACCAGTCTTATAGAGCTGCATCATGTCTCATAGACTCAATGCCCTGACCTGTGATGGCACATAGGCCTTCATTACCATGGTATCAAGTTTGCTGCCTCTTTCAGGGAGTTATGGATTTGGACCCCAAGATCACTCTGGACGTTAAGGATCACGCTCTCAACCATATACCTTCTCCATACATTCAACCTCTCAAAGTGCAACCTCACATTTGATCAGATTAAACTCCATCTGCCATTTCTCTACCCATTTCTTTAGTTGATGTATATTCGACTGCATATTTTGAAAATCTCTCTTTTTCCACAACTCCAGCAATCTTGGTGTCGTCTGCAAACTTACTAGCTGACCCATCGTCATTTATATATTTCACAAACAAGAGGGCCCATCACAGATCCCTATGGAACTCCACCGATGACAGACTCCAGCAGAATAACACCCACCACGGAGTTAAAACCTTTCCACCACAACTCTGTCTTCTATGAAAAAGCCACTTCTGAATTCATACAAAATGCTTTCAGATAAATCCTGCGCATCTTAATCTTCTGGATTAGCTTGCCAACAGTTTATCATATGCCTTACTAAAAATCCTTGTAAACAACATCAACTATCCTATCTTAATCGATCACCATCACCTCCTCAAAAAACTAAATAATGTTAAACAATATTCGCTACTCTCAATAGATAATAGGTGCAGGAGTAGGCCATTCGGCCCTTCGAGCCAGCACCGCCATTCAACGTGATCATGGCTGATCATCCACAATCAGTACCCCATTCCTGCCTTCTCCCCATAACCCCTGACTCCACTATCTTCAAGAGCCCTATCTAACTCTCTCTTGAAAGTATCCAGAGAACCGGCCTCCACTGCCCACTGAGGCAGAGAATTCCACACTCACAACTGTGTGAAAAAGTGTTTCCTCATCTCTGTTCTAAATGGCCTACCCCTTATTCTTAAACTGTGGCCCCTGGTCTGGACTACCCCAACATCAGGAACATGTTTCCTGCCTCTAGCGTGTCCAAACCCTTAATAATCTTATATGTTTCAATAAGATCCCCTCTCAGTCTTCTAAATTCCAGAGTATACAAGTCCGGCCGCTCCATTCCCTCAGCATATGACAGTCTCGCCATCCCGGGAATTAACTTTGTGAACCTACGCTGTACTCCCTCAATAGCAAGAATGTCCTTTCTCAAATTTGGGGACCAAAACTGCAAACAATACTCCAGGTGTGGTCTCACTAGGGCCCTGTACAACTGCAGAAGGACCTCTTTACTCCCTTGTCCATTTTCCTAGTTACATCCTCAAAAAATTCCAGAAGATTAGTCAAGCATGATTTCCCCTTCGTAAATTCATGCAGACTCAGACCGATCCTGTTACTGCTATTCCAATGTACCGCTGTTTCATATTTTATGATTGTCTCCAGCATCTTCCCCACCACCGATGTCAGGCTAACTGGTCTATTATTCCGTTTTCTCTCTCCCGCCTTTCTTAAAAAGTCGGATAACATTAGCTATCCTCCAATCCACAGGGACTGAACCTGAATCTATAGAACATTGGAAAATGATCACTAATACGTCCACGATTTCTAGAGCCACTTCCTTAAGTACCCTGGGATGCAGACCATCAGGCCCTGGGGATTTATCAGTCTTCAGTCCCATCAATCTACCCAACACCATTTCCTGCCTAATGTGCATTTCCATCAGTTCCTCTGTCACCCCAGATCTTCTGGCTAGTACATTAGGAAGATTGTTTGTGTAGACAGATCCAGAGTACATATTCAACTCATCTGCCATTTCCTTGTTCCCCATAATAAATTCACCCTTTTCAGTCTTCAAGGGTCCAACTTTGGTCTTAACTAATTTTTTCCTCTTCACATACCTAAAGAAGCTTTTACTATCCTCCTTTATATTCTTGGCTAGCTTACGGTCATACCTCATCTTTTCTCCCCGTATTGCCTTTTTAGTTATCTTCTGTTGCTCTTTAAACGTTACCCAATCCTCTGGCTTCTCGCTCATCTTTGCTACGTTGTACTTCTTCTCTTTTATTTTTATACAGTCCCTGACTTCCCTTGTCAGCCACGGTTGCCCCTTACTCCCCTTGGAATCTTTCTTCCCCTTTCGAATGAACTGATCCTGCACCTTCTGTATTATTCCCAGAAATACCTGCCATTGTTGTTTCACTGTCATCCCTGCTAGGGTATCTTTCCAGTCAACTTTGGCCAGCTCCTCCCTCATGGCTCCATGGTCCCCTTTGTTCAACTGTAATACTGACACCTCCGATTTACCCTTCTCCCTCTCAAATTGTAGATTAAAACATCATATTATGGTCACTACATCCTAATGGCTCCTTAACCTCCTTCCCTTATCAAATCCAGTTCATTACACAACACTAAATCCAGAATTGCCTTCTCCCTGGTAGGCTCCAGTACAAGCCATCACGGAGGCACTCCACAAACTCCTTTTCTTGGGGTCCAATACTAACCTGATTTTCCCAGTCTACCTGCATGTTGAAATCACCCATAACAACCGTACCATTACGACATGCCCATTTTAACTCTCGATTCAACGCACCCTATATCCAGGTTACTGTTTGGGGGCCTGTAGATAAGTCCAATTAGGGTCATTTTACCCTTACAATTCCTCAGTTCTATCCATACTGACTCCACATCTGTTTCCATTTCATTCCTCACCAACAGAGCTACCCCAACGCCTCTGCCCACCTGTCTGTCTTTTCGATAGGATGTATACTCTTGAATATTCAGTTCACAGCCCTGGCCCTCTTGCAGCCATGTCTCTGTAATTCCCACATACTTGCCAGTTTCTAACTAAGCCTCAAGCTCGTCCACTTTATTTCTTATACTTAGCGCATTCATATACAACACTTTGACTTCGGTATTCACCTCTCCTCTCACTCAGGTCCCTATTGGCCCTGACCTTACTCTCTTATCCCTTCTCGAACTTTCCTTCCCATTAATTCAGGAGTCTTTTGTAACTTTTCCTGTACTCACTTCCCCTTTAATTTCATCTTTATACTTCCAATTTGTCAATCCCTCCCCCCACATGTAGCCCTAGCAAACCTGCCTGCCAAAACGCTGGTCCCCTCTCCAGTTAAGGTGTAACTTTTGTACAGGTCACCCCCTACCCGTGGTCTGCACTGTTGCACTGAAGCTAAATCCTTCCTTCCTGTACCAGCCCCACTTTCAGATCCCCTATCTCCCTGTTCCTGCCCTCACTAGCACGAGGCACTGGAAGCAATCCAGAGATAACCACCCTAGAAGTCCTGCTTTTCAGTCTTCTTCCTAACTCTCTAAACTCACGTTGCAGAAACTCCAGTCCTATCCATGTTTTGACCTCACCTGTGGCTAGAGAAGTAGCAAATATCTTCAAGGGCCCTGCAATCTCCCCTCTTGCCTCTCTCAATAACATGGGATAGATCTCTTCAAGCTGAGGGTTTATCCACCTTAATGATTTTCAAGCTCTCCAACAGCACATCCTTCTTTGTCTCAAATTCCCCTTGCTTATGGGTATTCTTCACACTGATTCCATTGAGCTCCTGCTTGGTGAACACAAATGCAAAGTACTCCTTTAGTACCCCACCCCCTCCCCCCCCAAAAAACTGCAATGTTATATTGATCAGGTTACCAATCTGTTTTTTTTTTAAACATTCATTAATCATTGGTCATCAATGTTCATGGTCAACAAGGAACAGCAACTAGTCATCCGTGACTTTCTAACAAAATACGGTCAGTCCCTTATTATGTGGAGATAATTTAAAGCCCCATTTAATTTTGTAATTTGATACATTATTGAATGTTCCTCAAGGAACAGAGTTATTTTAATGATTCACAACACAGTGGGCAGAGTACAGCAACAGCCATAACTGCATTTAACATTATGTTTCATTTTGAGTCATTATGGAATATCAGAAACTCAATCTCTGACAGTTTCCATGGTCAGTAAACCTGGAACTAGACATTAATGCATTTCATCATTTTTATCCATTTATTCTTTTCTGGAATGTGGATGTCGTTGACACACCTTTATTGTGCATTCCTAACTCCATCCATTCAACAGTAGATAAGCATCAACCACATGAGCAACAAACAAGCCAGTCCAGGTCAGGATGACAAATTACTATGCCTGAAGGTCTGAGCAAACTGGATCAATTTTCTTTCCCGCAGATCATCATTACCAATTCTAGATGATCATTCTAGATTTAAATTATTTGAATTTAAATTCTCCAGCTGCTATGGCAAGATTCAAATTGGCATTTCCAGTTTCTAGTCCTGTAACATAATCATTCTGCAAGATATCCAAGAGCAGGACTTTGTATTTATAATCAGAAAGGCTTGGCTTATTAAGTCAGACAACTTCCTAAAGGAAGTTAACAACAGGGCAGCGACCCCCCTTCAGAGCTGGCTAAGGGGGCAATAGTCTGATGATTATGAAAATTTTAAAAATGATGAATAGCGAGCCCATCTGTGGAAGCCCATTATGTTCAATTTTATGCAGGTGAAACCCATAGGTGTTGTGGACAGAAATGGCTTAGAACCGCTATCCAAATTAAACATGTCTCTCAAGAACAAACATGTATCATAAGAACAAATACGCCAAATCAAATAAATGTCATTGTTGAAAAGACCACAGAAATCATTCCTACTATGCTCAAATTATTGACCTCATAAAACTGAAACAATACGTTACAATAGCGTCAGCCTGTCTGATTAAAAAGCAAAATTTCATAACCGTGGTCTTACTCTATAATCTTCAGAGTATGAGAAAACGGCAGAATGTAAAAGGCTTAGAACTTCCTCTGTATGGTAACATGGCAATAAGCATCTCCAACAAACAGCTTTGCGCAGCCTTCCTGCTGAGTGTAGATTGCATAAAATGTTGAGAGTAGGTCAGAGATCGCACAGAATCTGGTGTCGGTGCTAAGGAATCAACCCATATGCAGAAGAGTGGAATTTAATTGAAATGTATAGATTGACAGGATGAGAGACATGTTAAAAGGGCATGATACAGTAGCAAAGATAGTTTTGGCTGCCATAAAGGAAATAGGGAAAGAACAAGACAGTGGTTGAACTGAAAAAAGAAAACAGCCATGCGAATGGGGAAAATAACCCCTAAAGTGATATTCTTCGACAGAGAAAGCAGTGGTCCCAGAGTCCCATAGTTTTTAATGGCTAGCAATGATAAGTGAAGACGGAAAACCTAATTTGGTCCATAAAGGCAGTAATATCACCCCACCACCCAAATAGAAATCAGCTGGCTATGAAAATTCTTTAATGTCCTATCAGACAGCTGAAGGGAAAATAATGTTGTGGAAAGGGTCTCTCTGTAGCATGTTTTCATAAGAATAATCAGTGGATTATTTCCATCTATACTATGTAAAGACAGAGCTTCAGAAAGAATGTATTAACTGCCTGTTTAATTGGGGATGAGGGGATTAATACTGGGATGGAAAATGGTTTAATATTTCATGGATAAGGAGAATGACTTGTACAAAAGATGTATCAATGGAAACTGACGATATTCAGACGACTAAAGTAGTAAAACAATAGTCGTCAGCACCCAAGAGAGAACAGGGAGAGTTTCAGATTCTGTAAAATGTTAAAATTTTAATCAAAATTTTAGCATCATCTATAACTTGGCAGTATTCAAACTTTACTAATCTAAAATGTCTCTGAATACAGGTTATGCCAGAATTTCACAATGTAGAATAAGACATGTCAAGGTGTTTTTTATTTTAAATAACGAACTTTTAGAATGATATCTTGTTTTATATACAATTTGATGGATTTGATAAAGTGGTTTGGAAAGAATGATTGAATTGGATAATATAAATCTGGGGCTAAAAAATGTTTTCCCATTTGGTTCTTTTTTTTTTTTAATATAGTTTTCCTGTGGTTGCATGACTCAAAATCCAGACCCCATGTAAATTATATTGTCATTTATTTGGGAACAGTTGGGATGGTCTGGGTTGAGAGAAAATGCAGCATTAGGGGCTGCATCACAATGAACACAATCGCAAACTTTGGCACTCTGCTATTGTATACAGCACGGTTCTCTCAAACACATTGCATGTGTGTGCCCCCCCCCCACACACGCACATGCACGCCCATACATACACACATACACACACACAGTCAGCTCCCCAGGTCGGAAAAAAACCCAACAGGCCCTGAATGTTTGCAAAACCTTTTGTAAACAGCCCAAGCAAGAGGACCCAATAACTGATAAGATTGTTATCTTAGAATCAATGCATTTTCATTAGATCTGTAAAAAAATATTAATCTTTTTCCAATTGCGATCACTTCATCTCTCCATTTCCCACTTTCTGCATGAGGCTTGGATGGACAAATTTAAAAAATACACACCTTTTTAAAAAAAAGATAGTATCTCTACTGATATCAGTAGAAATGCTTATTTTGCTGTTACTAAGGTCAAAAGAACACATTACAACATCTAGTCAAAACTTTGGTCTACTAATAAAGAGCACAATTTCAGAAAAGTTACAACATGCAACTTAATTTACAAACTGCAAGATAGATCATGAGGACAAGAGCAGGTATTAGTTAGTTGCCGAAAACAGTATCAAACAACCAAACCAAGGAGTACAAAGCAAATTTAAAATTTAAGTGAATACCAAAATTAGAATCAAACTATATATATGTTCATCTCTTGAGCCTCTAGTTTCTAACTATTCCATAAGATGCATTCTTTTAGAAGAGAAATCCTTTCTACTGTGAATGGCATTTTTCTTCATGCTCCATGGTTTTCACAGATAATTAGGCAAAAGGGATATTATTAATTCAAGAGTGTTGCTATTTGAGTCAGTTTTCACCAATGCAAGTGTTGAAAACACTGAGAATCTGAAAATGTTCATTGAGCTGTAACACAATTGCCATTACTGAAGGGCACAGAACTGCTGGAACACAGCCAGTATGTGATGGTCCAGCTCAGCCGTGAAGAGCAGGTTCTCCAGAGTGACCATGTACTGTTGAATGATGTGGTGATGCTGCAACATAGAAAAAAGCCAAACTTGAGTACAGCCATAATAATTGCATACCTGAATTTTCTACTTGCAAACTTCAAATATTAGCAGTTTCTGTTAAAACTTATTTTCGTGCCAAAACAGCAATTTAAGCTGATTGAGAAGACTTTCCAGGCTAAATTACTGCACACTTTAGAGGCTGGCTGGCTGGCTATTCAAAAGGTAGTGTATGGGCTGTTACAATTAGAAGCAGAGCATCAGACAAAAAGGACCTCTCTCCTACTTTACACCACCATATTCAGAGCAAAATTAGCAGATTGTCTCAAATTATTCTAATTTGGGCTTCAGAAGACGAAATCTATAGACTCAAATTTCAGTCCAGCACTTGAGCACACAATGTAGACTGCAACTTGAATACTGTGTTGGGTTCTGAAATGTTGAAAATCAAACCATGCTGATTTTGTTGAGAACTCACCCAATGGAAGATGTTGGAGGACAGATATGGGGCAGCCAGGCTATAGTGTGCTGAACTGAGGGGCCAGAAACATTTTGGTCTCTCAACTATTTGCTACCAATGGTTAATATATTTAGCTTGGCCCCATTCATTTTAATACTGGCCAGCATGGAATGGGCAAGTGAAGGCAAGTGCCTTTATTTTAAATTAAAATGAATATTTTTATATTTTAAATCAAAATGTTCTCAGAAGGTGCATGGTTACATGGATAGGACAGGTTTGGAGGGATATGGACCAAACGCGAGCAGGTGGGATTATTGTAACTGGGATATATGTTGGCCGGTGTGGGCAAGTTGGGCCGAAGGGCCTGTTTCCACACTGTATCACTCTATGAGAAGTCTTGGATTATTGTGTGAGTTCTACAGCAGGTGCAAAGCCCAGGATGAGTTGAGCACAATCAGTTGTGATTTGACAAATGATTTCTTGGCACAAGAGTAATTATCCTGAGCAGCATTAATTCCTCAGTCAAACCAAGAAAGATTAGCTAGCATTGTGTGTAGACCGTACAGAATGATTCGGGGCTGCTGCATTTACTCCCATTTCTAACATCATTGGACTTGAATCATACAAAATGGCACCAGTAACATGGTAACTCTTGTATACAGTCTCTGTAGACTATTCTGTCTAGTCTCTGTAGACTATTCCTAGTCTTGTGCGTAAATATAATTGTGCCCATCCATAGTAAGATTTTTACTGAAATGTATCGAAAAATGAATTTCACTACGTCTTGGAATATGTGACAATAAAATACCAATGAACATTTTTAAAAAAGACGAATGTGCTTTAGGGTAGCTTAAAAATGTGGCAAGACTTTAAATTAAAAACATATTCATTCTTCATGGTATGAATCATTTTTGTTTGTACTTAGGCAGGTGGTATTTTACACAGACATTAATGCTATTGAAGAAACATGGAACTGCAGATGCTGGTTTAAAAAAAAGACAAAGTGCTGGAGTAGCTCAGGACGTCAGGCAGCATCTCTGGAAACATGGATAAGCTATGTTTCGAGGCGCGACCCGAAACATCATTTACCCTTCATCTCTAGAGTTGCTGACTGACTCGCTGATTTACTCCAGCAGCTTCTGTCTATTCATGCTATTGATCATGTTTAAGGTTTGATTTTTATTGCCGATGGTCTTCTGGAAATGAAATGTACACAAGGTCTGCTTCAGGTCACATTACTAACCTGGAGGAAGATTTGCTGCAAACGTTCAATGCAGTTCTTATACCAGGGTGTGTTAAAATCGATCCCACCAGTTTCACACCTCGCAAGGTGTTCTGTCAGAATCATTATAAAACGCTATAAATAAAATAAAGAACCTTAAGTACTTCAATGGAAAATGCCATAAAACAATTCAAAAGAAAACTAATTTATAATAGAGGGGTGCAACCTACAACGTACCTGGAAAATTACTAGAAAGAGGTTTTTCTGTTCACTTTGAGCAGACTCAACTTTTTCCTGAAGACGTTCAATTTGTTCTTCTAATGGGCCATCCTCATCATCATCATCATCATCATCATCATCATCACTATTCTGGTCATAATCATCATCACTGTCTCGCTTTAGAGAAAACATATCATAACACAGTTTACTTAATCAGAAATCCCATGTTCCAACAATATCACTATCCCAATTCCTTACGTAGAAAATAGGAGCAGGCGTCTTCGGCCCTTCGATCATGGCTGATCATCCAAATCAGTACCCCTTTCTGACTTTTTCCCCATATCTCTTGGTTCCCTTAGCCCTAAGAGCTAAATCTAACTTTCTTGAAAACATCCAGTGAATTGGCCTCCACTACCTTCTGTGGCAGAGAATTCCACAGATTCACAACTCTCTGGGTGAAGAAGTGTTTTTCATCTCACTCCTAAATGGCCTACTCCCTAAACTGTGATCCCTGGTTCTAAACTCCGCCAACATCGGGATCAGTTTTCCTGCATCTACCCTGTCTAATCTTCTAAGAATTTTACATGTTTCTATAAGATCCTCTATCATCCTTCTAAATTCCAGCGAATACATGCCCAGTCGACCCATTCTTTCATCATACGTCAGTCCCGCCATCCTGGGAATTAACCTGGTGAACCTACACTGCACTCCCTTACAATATTTATGATCTATCTCTCTTTCTAATGCAGGACAAAGTCTCCACCACCCATGAAACGTGGTTACAGTGATTACCATCGACTAAATGTACAGTGTCCCGCACCGACCAGCAATATTAGCACAATCCTGCACACTAGGGCCAATTTTAAAAATTTACAGAGGCCAATTAATCTACAAACTTTGGAGTGTGGGAGGAAACCGGAGCGTTCAGAAAAAACCCACGCGGTCACAGGGAGAACGTACAAACCGTACAGACAGAACCAGTAGTCAGGATTGAACCTAGATCTCTGGCGCTGCTCTATCGCTTCACCACTATGCGCTTACTAATCGAGAACCAATAGCAAAAAGAACTAATCTCCGCTTCAAAAATACCCAATGGCTTGTCCTCCAAAGCCGTATATGGCAATGAATTCCAGATTCACCATGCATGCTAAGGTGAGAAATTCCTCCTCAGCTCCATTCTAAAGGGACATCCTTTTATTCTGAGACAGTGCCCTTGAGTCCAGCACTCCCCCACTACTAGAAACATCCTTTTCACGTTCACTCTAGAATCATTGTCGTAAACCTTTTCTGGACCCTCTCCAATGCCAGCACATCCCTCCTCAGATATGAAGCTCACAATATTCCCTCACCAATGCCTTATAAAGTCTCAATATTACATCTTGCTTTTATATTCTAGTCCCCTTGAAATTAATGCATTTGCTGCATTACCGTTAACTTAAGTCTGCAAATTAACAGTTTGGAAATCCTGCACCAGCACACGTACTTTCATACCTCTAATTTCTGAAACCTCCCCCCATTTAGAAAGTGGACCTGACCTTTATTTTCTACCAAAGTGCATGACCAGAGCTGCTAAGTTTTGTCAGAGCATTTCAGTATTCTAGTACCTGAAAATCAGTATTTTGCTGAGGAAATCAGTATTTTTACGCGGTGCCATTTTGCTAAAAAAAATGTTTGTTTTTTTAATGTGCAGTCATACCCATGTCAGAGTACAAGAATGCATAACTTTTCTACTAATTGACATGTCTTCTACGCACCCTACTTGACAGTGCATTCATTGCCATCTCTTTGTATACCTCTGTTTGAACCAAAGATCTTATAGCGGAGCAAGATGGGTTACTCTCACGCAAACGCGTAGTACGCTCATGGGCGGATTCATGGGTGATTATAAGACCCATTTTAGTGACCAGTCCCCGCCATCTTGTTCCGCCATCTTGCTTCCGGCCAAAGATCGGATCTTTGTTTCCGCAGCGGGGAGAAGGAGTGAGCGGCCCGGGGCAGCGGGGAGAGGGAGTGTGCGGCCCGGGGCAGCGGGGAGAGGGAGTGTACGGCAAGGGGCAGCGGGAGAGGGAGTGTGCGGCCCAGGGGCAGCGGGAGAGGGAGTGTGGGGCCCGGGGAGAGGGAGAGGGAGAGGGAGTGTGCGGCCTGGGGCAACGGGGAGAGGTAGTGCGCGGCCCGGGGAGAGGGAGAGGGAGTGCGCGGCCCGGGGGCAGCGGGGAGAGGGGCATAGGAGGGGGGGAAGACATTGTAGTGTGGGGGCAGGCGAGGGAGTGCCGGGGGGGGGGGGGGGGAATAAGGCCTAATGTGTGTGAGGTTGCGGGGAGGTTTACAATGTTTCTTATTTAATGTCCCTTGTCTAGTCTGAAATAAAGTTCATCATTGGATCAGAAGACATATAATTGTGTGTTATATGATTATATACATTTATATCACATTCATGTATGTGTGTTTATAAACATTTTATTCTTTAACAAGAATTAACAGAATTATGAACTAACAGAATTATGAATCTAACCCTATATCTAGCAATGTTACAAAATTTTGAGATTTAAAAAATCAAGTCTGTAATTTATCCCATCAGATAAAGCATAAAAATAAGTTTAATTTGACACCTAATTCACTTTCATATCTCAAGTATTTAAAAAGTTATGGTCATTTTCATACTCGGAAATTAGCATCTTGTTCCCTATTGATTTTCTATGGACATAACAAAAAAGCTGTGATCGAGGACAGTCAAAAGCCCATAACCTTCTTAAAAATTAAGAGAACTGAATTAAATTTTCAGTTATCATAGATTGAACCATTCTGAAACAAACATAAAATAATCTAACTTGGATGACCTGAAATTAAAGCATATAATTAGTTAGTTACCCAAGTGTAGCAAATTTCAAACTTCAATTACTAGATCTAAACATCTATCCATTTCTTAATAAATGATTAACGTTTTTAAATAGCCCAAGTGTCCAAATAATATTCATAAATAATTCACAATAAAACATGATTTTAAAATCTCATTTACATTAATTTATAGGCCAAATGGAAGGAATTTAGTGTTCAACTGCTGTAAATTAAAGTCAATTTTAAATCGGCTTTCTAGTGGGTTCCTGTGAACGCGCTGGTTTAGAACGTTCACATTGCGCTGGATTTGTGCCCTCAAATGCCCAGAAAAATACTGCGGGATATAAAGAGCCCAAAATTAGCTACTCGCTATAGAAAACTTTATATACAGGGTTCTTAAGAAGCCCCTTTTAATGTAAAAATAAGGTACATACCTTTAATTGTTTGCTTTATAAAACCCTGGGGCTGCGAGAGGTTGCGGGTTTAGAGAGTGATTTTTAAACTAATATAACTATTATACAAGGCCATAAAAACTAATAATACCTTTTGCGACGGGGTCTTTCAGCGATTTTTTGTTAATGATTTACTAGGCTGAACATTTTCGAGTGCAACAGCCTAGTAAAAATCGCGTTTTAAACCCGCCCCCTCTAAACAGCGCCAAAATCGCACACACGGGGTGGGGCAGATTCTCAGACACGATTCAGGTAGGTTTTGTAACATACCTACTATATCACACACAAAAACTTCCCCCGCAATGTCAATTACCCTGTGAGTCGGGTCGGTTCCGGTTACTACAAAATCAACTCAAACACTGCTTGTGAGCCATTTAAAAAGAAATGATTTAAAAAACATTAAAAAAGACAATTACCAGCGTCAAATTTTATTCTTGACAAGAAGTATGAACTGACAGAATTATGAATCTAACCCTATATCACACAAACTGTTGCCCCGCAACATTGATTACACTGCGAGTCGGGTCGGGTCAGGTAGGCTCCGGTTACTAAAATGGGCGGGGGAAAATGCCCAGGATCCCCTCCGTAGCGTACTACACGTCAGCCCATTGTATTTCGCAGGAGTAGCCCATCTTGCTCTGCTCTAAGATCTTTGGTTTGAACGGCTGCTTCCTGCATTTAGCACCAGATGATGATGATGTAGAAGCCATTCTGGAAGTCTTCCTCTCCCTCCCTCCCTTTCTCAATCCTTCTCGCCCTCCCTCCCTTTCTCTCTCCCCCCTCCCCCTCCCTCTCCCTTTCCCTCCCACCCTCCCCCTCTCCTTCTTTTTTTCTCTCTCCCTCTCTCTCCCTCCCCATCCTCTCCCTCTCCACCCCTCTCTTCCCCTTAATCCCACCCACCGTTCTGTAAAATCAAGGCCAATCCTAATGCAACTGCAATCTCATTGGTAAACTTTCACCACGAGGTTTATCCAAAATTCTACCACTGCCTGAAAAATAATCAGGCTCAACTACCACTGAGAAAGAGAATTCCAAAAACTCATTGTTATACGAGAGTTTTCCTGAACAGGCTGAGACCCATAGCGCTGTGGCCATAGCGCTATGTGTAAAGCCCATAGCGCTCCAGCTGGTAGCGCTACTTTTAGAACCCATAGCGCTGCAGCCGACAGCTCTTCATTTAAATTTCCATGCGTTAAACTGACAGCGCTCTGTTTAAACATGGAGCGGGACAGGCAGCCTGGAGAGAATGAATGGGTGATGTTTCTGGTCGAGACCCTTCTTCAGACTGAACTGAACTCCTTATTTAAAATCAGTATTTAACACAAAACCATACATCCGTATTCTAATCGCATTTCCGTACAAAATACGGAAAATCTGTACTACTCGGCAGCTCTGCATGGCCATACACTTTGCCACGCTGTATTCCATTTGCCACTTTGCCCACTTTCCCAACCTGTACCAAGTTCTTCTACAGAATCCCTGCTTCTTCAACATTACCTCCACCTATCTTGGGCCCAACTTGCCCATGCTGACCAAGATGTTCCATCCACATTTCTGCATTTGCCCCATATCCCTCTAAGCATTTTTTTTTCATTAAATGTACTTGTCCAAATATCTTTTAGATGTTGCTATAGTACCAGCCGAAACAACCTCCTCTAGTAGCTCGTTCCATATGCCCATATACTCAGTTTGGAAAAAGTTACTCATCAGGTTCCTATTAAATCTTTCCTCTCTCACTTTAAATCTATGTCTCTGATTCTTGATTCCCCTATTCTGTGTAAAAGACTGTGCATTCACCTAGTCTATTCCCCTTATGAGCTTTCACACCTCAGCCTCCTGCGCTTCAAGGAATAAAGTCCTAGCACGCTCGGCCTCTGCTATAACTTAGGCCCTCATGTCCTGGTAACATCCTCATCAATCTTCTCTGCACTCTATTCAACTTAACAACACCCTTCCTACAGAATGGAGAACAGAACTGAATACAATACTCCAAATGCAGTCTCAGCAACACCTTGTACAACTGTAACAATGATCTCCCACATCCAAAACCACGCTGACTATTCTTAATCAGCCCGTCTATTCAAATGCATATATGTGCCTTATCCTTCAGAATACTCTCCAGTAACATGCCAATCAGAGATGTTAGGCTGTAGGTCTATAGTTCCCAGGCTTTTCCTTACAGCCCTTCTTTCATAGAGGCACAACATTAACCACTCGCCAATCTTCCGAATTCCCTACATAACATGCATTTGACTTTAACAACACTAGTTAGTTGATCAATCACACAAAACAAAACTCACCCTTTTGTGTTGCTTATCCAGTTTATCTTTAGTTTCTTCAAGTTCATTTTGTACCTTTTGAACATGCTTATTCATTTTTCGGATGGTTGAGTGCAATATCTCCCAGACATACAATCTAAAACATCAGAATAAATTTAGTCTCGTACATTTGCATCAAAAGAACATAATGTACTCGATTCTTTCCTTGTCAATATTCAGAACATTACCTGGTGAAATCATGTCCCATTTCTGATGAGAAGATCCAGTTTGCTACTGCTGCGCAGTCTACAATCTGTGTCCGGATCATTTTGTCAACCAACATGGCCATCATCTGCAACGCACCAAGAAAAATTAGGTCTAATAGGACAAATTAATATTCGACGTCCCAATACTGGAGTGTTAATTAATTGATTCTGTGAAACTTATATAGCTATTCTTTGGAACATAGAACAGATCCATCGGTCCATTATGTCTGTACCGACCACGATGCCAATTTAAACTGCACATCCTTTCCTTCATTTACATTTTCAATATCAGCCCTGGTAACAGCATATGAAAGGGACGCGACTATTAGTAGGAGAGGCCTTTATGAGAAAGGTTGTTTTAAAATCCAAGTGATGAGCTTGAGGTCTAAGTGCAGAAGCACTGAGATAGGTGTCAGCAAAAAGGCTGAGCAATGACCAGATAAGTCAAGATAAGGTATTTATTTTTCTTTAAAACCTGGTAGGAAATTGATGGGTAGAAATGGCAGTCAATGAAGTGGTATATTCTTCCTGTGAAATGTAGATCAATTGTCCCTGACAATTATGTTTGCAGGCAGTATGTCCAGTGGCTAGATTGGCATTGGGACTCACAGAGGAGCAAACAGGACCCAGAAAGTGTTATAGTTCGGGGCTTCAGGAAATCACATCAAAGGGTCAGCCAGCTTATTAGTGGATAACCATTAGGAAGGACAAGCAGGCAATGAACAAGTCTGAGGTGGCAGACTTGTGCAGACTTTCCCTCATTCACAAATATACAGCTTTGTATACTATTGGTGGGTGAACCTCTGAGTGGCAAGCAGCAGCCAAAATCAGTGATGGGGGAACATTTGTCTGTAAGATGTGATTCTGAGCATGTGACTGTAGCAGGCTGTTGTGGTACATTACAACCTTCTCTGTAGTATATCAAGGAAGGACAAGGTCTAGGCAAGCAGTAATGATGGGAGGAATTAATAGTCAGGGCTAGTCAGGCTTTTCTGTGAACACGAGCGAGACTCCGGGATGGTGTGTTGCATTGGGTTTGGGTATTGAGTATAAGAATTATCATGTGTAGGAAGGAACTGCACATGGTTTAAACTGAAGATAGACAGAAAGAGCTGGAGTAACTCAGCGGGACAGGCAGCATCTCTGGAGAGAAGTAATGGGTGACGTTTCGGGTAGAGACGCTTCTTCAGACTGGTTAAGGATAAGGGAAACGAGAGATATAGATGATGATGTGGAGAGATAAAGAACAATGAATAAAAGATATGCAAAAAAGTAACGATGATAAAAGAATTAGGCCATTGTTGGCTGTTTGTAGGGTGAAAACGAGAAGCTAGTGCGACTTGGGTGGGTTAGGGATAAAGAGAGAGAGAGAATGCCAGGACTACCTGAAGTGAGATAAATCAATATTCATACAACTGGGCCGTAAGCTGCCAAAGCAAAATATGAAATGCTGTTCCTCCAATTTGTGTTTAGCCTCACTCTGACAATGGAGGAGACCTAGGACAGAAAGGTCTGTGTAGAAATGGGAAGGAGAATTAAAGTGTCCGGCAACTGGGAGATCAGGGAGGTCCTGTTAACCCTTTTAGCCTTAATATATTTATAAAATCTTTTGGGATTAGCCTCAATATTAAATGCCAGAGAACTATCTGCCGTCCCCTTTTTGTCCTCTTCGCTCTTCAAGGGAGATGCTAAATGCATTTCGTTGTCTCTGTACTGTACACTGACAATGACAATTAAAATTGAATCTGAATCTGAATCTGAATCTTGATTTCCTTTTTTAGCGCGCTCCTCAGTTCCCGAAACTCCTCCAGGGATACACTTAGTCCCAGCTGCCTATACCTGCCCCATGCCTCCTTACACTTGACAAAAGCCTCAATTTCTCTTATCCTCCAAGCTTTACACTCATCTGCCTTGCCCATTATTCTCAAACAGGAGCATGCATGGCCTGGACTCTGGTCAGCACACTTTTAAAAACACCCACTTTACAGACATTTCTTTTCCATCAAGCTACCTGTTCCAATCAACTTGATTGAGTTCCGAACTAATACAAGCAAAGTTGGCCTTGCCGCAATTTAGAATTTCAACTGTGTGCCCGTGTTGTTTCTATCCATAACTATCTTAAGCCTAATAGAAACATAGAAAATAGGTGCAGGAGTAGGCCATTCGGCCCTTCGAGCCTGCACTGCCATTCAATATGATCATGGCTGATCATCCAACTCGGTATCCTGTACCTGCCTTCTCTCCATACCCCTGATCCCTTTAGCCACAAGGGCCACATCTAACTCCCTCTTAAATATAGCCAATGAACTGGCCTCAACTACCTTCTGTGGCAGAGAATTCCAGAGATTCACCGCTCTTTGTGTGAAAAATGTTTTCCTCATCTCGGTCCTAAAAGATTTCCCCCTCATCCTTAAACTGTGACCCCCTTGTTCTGGACTTCCCCAACATCGGGAACAATCTTCCTGCATCTAGCCTGTCCAACCCCTTAAGAATTTTGTAAGTTTCTATAAGATCCCCCCTCAATCTTCTAAATTCTAGCGAGTACAAACCGAGTCTATCCAGTCTTTCCTCATATGAAAGTCCGGACATCCCAAGAATCAGTCTGGTGAACTTTCTCTGTACTCCCTCTATGGCAAGGATGTCCTTCCTCAGATTAGGAGACCAAAACTGTACGCAATACTGCAGGTGTGGTCTCACCAAGATCCTGTACAACTGCAGTAGAACCTCCCTGCTCCTATACTCAAATCCTTTTGCCATAAATGCTAACATACCATTCGCCTTCTTCACTGCCTGCTGCACCTGCATGCCTACTTTTAATGACTGGTGTACCATGACACCCAGGTCTCATTGCATCTCCCCCTTTCCTAATCGGCCACCATTCTGATAATAATGGTCGAACAATGATCACTGGTCCCAAAAGGTTCATCCACAAACACTTCATTCACTTGCCCCTCCTAATTCCCTAAGAGTTGATCAAGCATTGCCCTTTCCCATGTCTGGCCCTCTGGATTGGAGGGGAAAATAAACAAAGTAAATACATAAAATTGAAAATAAATAACTTTAAAATCAGTGTGAGTCAGTGTTTCAAACACGAATTAGCAAATCCCAGCCTAGCTGACAGAAATGACAGTATTAGAGGTCTTCATTTGACCAAGACAACCTGACCTCATAGTACTTTTACAGTTGTTCTTTTCCTGTATACTTCAATATTTACTTTGCAAGTATTTACCCAACTCCCTCTAAATGATATGAGGGACTTGTAACTAACACATTCATTCTTAAGGTCTTGGCAACAACAAATGGCAAATACTTATTTTAGTAAAAACACAAAGTGCTGGAGTAACTCAGTGGGTCAGGCAGAATCCTTGGAGAACATGGATAGGTGACATTTTGGGTCGGAACCCTTCTGAACTTTCGATGGTTGCGATTGGTGTATATATCAAGTGACTGGTATGCCATACAAGGTACAATTGGAGCCCATATTTAAATGCTGGAAACTATTTTAGGATAGAGAAATAACAAACATCAGGTGCAATTTAAATTAAAAAGCAATGATAAGTACAGGGGTAAGCCATATCCAAGGCATATTTTCCCTTTCAACTGGCACTGCAGATCTATATTTTCTGTTGACTGAAAGAGGTATGGTGAAACAGGAAACAATTTTTACCTGAGGATGGCACTTCCAAGTGTCATACATAACTCTTAGTACATGTAACTTGCCCTCATCACCTTCAGCCAACGTCTTAAAAATCTCATGAAACCTACAAAACAAAAATCCAGACCATGAAAACAAGCAATTAAATGTAGAAGGCGTGTCACCAAAATATAGGGTTGAAGATGAGGCTCACTCTGCAACTTTCCTTAAATTTTGGCTACATGGACATTTCTTCGCTTTGCTTTATTGTTTTCCTTCATTTTCAGCTAAATCCCTTCACGAGGTGCTGCAACTGCTTGTATTATCCCTGCCTTAGATATATATATATATTTTTTCCATAAAAAGGCAGATGTCTAAGCACTTTTAGTTTTTAATTTAGAAATACAGCTTGGAAACAGGCCCTTCGGCCCACCGAGTCTGCTCCGGTCAGCGATTAAGTAAGTTTATTGGCCAAGTATTCACATACAAGGAATTTGCCTTGGTGCTCCGCCCACAAGTAACAACATGACATACAGTGACAGTTAAAATGACTCAGAAAACACTAAACATTAATAATAATAAGACATTAATGATAAAACACCATTGATCAAGCATGTGAACCAACAAAATGTCAGGTCAAAGGGAGGCTACAGATTTCTGGCTGTTGAGTAGAGCATCTAGTGGATAAAAACTGTATTTATGTCTGGCTGTGGCAGCTTTGACAATCCGGAGTCGCCTTCCAGAGGGAAGTGATTCAAAGAGTTTGTGGCCAGGGTGAGAGGGGTCAGAGATGATCTTGCCCGCTCGCTTCCTGGCCCTTGCAGTGTACAGTTCATCAATGGAGGGAAGGTTGCAGCCAATAATCTTCTCTGCTGATCGGACGATTCGCTGCAGCCTCCAGGTGTCGTGCTTGGTGGCTGATCCAAACCAGACCATGATGGAGAAGGTGAGAACAGACTCTATGATGGCCGTGTAGAATTGGACCATCATTGCCTGTGGCAGATTGTGCTTCCTCAGCTGCCGCAGGAAGTACATCCTCCGTTGTGCCTTTTTCACGGTGGAGTCGATGGTAGCCCCCCAGTTAAGGTCCTTGGAGATGATGGTTCCCAGGAACTTAAAAGACTCCACAGATGTGACTGTGGTGTTGTTGATGGTGAGTGGGGTGAGCTCTCCTAAAGTCTGCAATCAATTCAACTGTCTTAAGAGCATTGAGCTCTAGGTTGTTGCTACGGCACCAGGACGCCAGCTGTGACACTTCCTGTCTGTAGGCAGATTCCTCCCCATCCTGGATCAGTCCAATCAGGGTTGGGTCATTCGCAAACTTGAGAAGCATGACAGAGGTGTTTGTGGAGGTGCAGTCGTTGGTGTAGAGAGAGTAGAGGAGAAGAGAGAGTACACAGCCTTGTGGTGATCCTATGTTGCGCGTTTGTGGGTCCGAGATGTGCTTTCCCAGCCTCACATGCTGCTTCCTGTCTGTCAGGAAGTTGGTGATCCACTGACAGAGGGGTTCAGGCACAGTCAACTCAGAAAGTTTGGAGTGTAGTAGCTCTGGCACAATGGTGAATGCAGAGCGAAAATCAACAAACAGGATCCTCGCATAGGTCCCCTGGCAGTCTAGGTGCTGTAGGATGAAGTGCAGGCCCAGGTTGACTGCATCATCCACAGATCTATTGGCCCGATATGCAAACTGCAGAGGGTCCAGCAGGGAGTTTGTGATATTTTTCAGCTTGGCCAGCAAAAGCCTTTCAAGTGTCTTCATGACTACAAAGATCAGTGCCACAGGCCTGTAATCATTAAGACAAGTAATCCTTGTCTTTTTGGGTACAGGGACAATAGTGGAGACTTTGAAGCAGGCAGGGACAGTACATGTTTGCAGGGACTGGTTAAAAATTCCCTCGGAGAGTAAAAGGTTTTGCAGTTTATAAAGAGAGCAGGAATTTAACAGTACTGTGATGTCGCTGCACCAGTCCTGGATAGTATAGAAGCATATTCCACCGCCTGTTGATTTCCCCGCAGCCTCCACTTCGCGATCCGCTCTGTGAAGTTGGAAGCCAGCCAGTTGCAGCGCGCTGTCCGGGGTCGACTCACAAAGCCAGGTATTGGTGAAACACAGGGCAGCAGCTCGAGAGAAGTCCTTGTTTGTCCGATGCAGGAGTTGCAGTTTGTCCACTTTGTTCTTGAGAGAACGTACGTTTGCCTGAAATATGCTCGGGAGTGGTGTGCGTGATCCTCGTCGCCGGGGTCGGGTGAGTGCTCCAGAGCGCTTCCCACGGGTCCTCCTCCGTCTCATGGCCTTGAACGCAGCCACAGCCCTGCCGACGAGTATGCCCAAATAATCCAGCGAGTGAGAGAAATCCGGAACGATGTTTGGAGGTACTGTATGTCTGATGTTAAAGAGTACCTCTCTCATGAAAGTGATCCTTGTGGGGTTTTCAGACGACACAAACGAACAAACAGATACAAAACAGAAAGGAGCAGTACATCGTGGCCGCCATTGTCGGCGCCAGCAGCAGCAGCAGCTACCTACACACTAGGGACAATTTACAGTTTACAATTAACCTACAAACTTGCACTTTTTTGGAATGTGGGAAGGAACCAGAGCACCCAGAGAAATCCCATGCGGTATCAGGGAGAACATGCAAACTACGTACAGACAGCACCCGTAGTCAGAATCAAACCCGGGTTTCTTGCATTGCGAGGCAGTAACTCTACTGCTGTGCCACTGATCTGTCCACCAACCTCAACTAATTGAGGATACCATACCTAAAGTACAGGGGTAAGCCACTGCCCTCTTTCCACAATAAGATAACAGTGGAATAAATCAAGGTCTCATCACTTTTCCACTCCCCTCGACTCTCAAAATGTGTGTCATTCATTACCTTCAATATAATGACCATGCACTGTTTTCAATATGGAGAATTCTAAAGAGCCTGATGGCACTGAGAGAATATATTCCTCAGATGCATCATTACTAGGCTCTGGGACAAAAAACCTTCAATGTCAATCCCCCATAGAAGTTCATGCTTCAATAAGATTATTTCCATAACAATGTACACAGGCCCCACCTGCTTAATGTGCCTTTACCCCAGGAATTAATCCAGTGAAACGTCTCTGTAGTGTTTCTTTCTCAAAAATGGCTCAATAAGTTGTCCCACCCTTCAAGGTTACATCTAAACACCCCTGCCTTTATGTTCCATGTTCATAGGCCAACCTTCCATTGCCTTTCTAATAACTTGCTGCACGCACAGGTTGCCCTTTTATTTCATGCACTTGCACCATGCAGATGCCTTTTGATATTTTAAAGTGTCTTGCTATTACCTCCTTAACAAGATTCCAGAGTTTTTTCATTGCCAGATTTCATACTAAGTGGTGTATTGCTTCCTGCTTTCAGACTGTCTCCTTTTGAATAATTACATTAAATTTGCATCTGTCCGGTTCTATTTACATGTATGAAAGACCACCATTACATTGCCACATTCCAAATACTATGGTGAAAATGGGCAAAACTGGCCTATAAGCAATATGAACCTGTATGTGCTTTAGATCCTAAGATGCATAACAGAGTAGATGTTGACAAAAAACGCTGGAGAAACTCAGCCGGTGAGGCAGCATCTATGGAGAAATGGTGACGTTTCAGGTCGAGACCCTTCTTCAGACTTATGTCGGGGTGGGGGGGGCGTCAGGAAAAAGAAAGGAAGGGGCGGGTGACAGTAGGCTATGTGGGAGAACTGGGAAGGGGGAGGGGAAGGAGGAAGAAAGCAAAGACTACCTGAAATTAGAGAAGTCAATGTTCATACCGCTGGGGTGTAAACTACCCAAGGGAAGTATGAGGTGTTGTTCCTTCAATTTGTGCTGAGCCTCACTCTGGTAATTGGGGGGGGGGGCAGGACAGAAAGGTCAGATTCAGAATGGGAGGGGGAGTTGAAGTGCTGGGCAACCGGGAGATGTTTCCACTAGAATAGAGTCCCAAGCTAAAGAATATAGTTACCATATGGGTGGAAGAGGATGCACTCATTAATAAATACATGAGTGTAGGATTTTTTTCCTCACAGAAGGTAGTGAATCTTTGGAATTCTCTACCCCAGAGGGTTGCAGAGGCTAGATAACTGGATATAGGTACATTTTTCAGAGAAAGACAGAGAAATTGAGGGTCATGGAGAGCAATCAAGGCATGGATCATATTGTATGCGGTTTGAAAGATATTCCTATTTCTATAGGTGTGTTTTCATGTTCTAATGCTTTAACCGGCCCTTAAATCACCAGTTACTCCATTTATGGAACAAGTAACTGTACTTACTTAACTGTTAAGTTATTTCTCATTTAACAAAAACTCAATTTACGCATTTGCCCACGGCAGCATTCAGTGTTTTTAGAATACACGTCCTTGAGTTACAAAAGCACTTTTTTTGGTGCAACAAATAGTGCAGCACTCTCCAACTACAAGACGGCAGGATGCATTTTACCCAGCCATTTCAACTTACAAAAGTTTGCTCGGTAGAACATTTTCTAGGAACACATCCCTTTGTAAATGGAGGAAAACACTGGACCGACAAAATTTTATTTTATCTGCATTAATTAATAGTTAAGTTCAGTACATTAGAAAAACAAAATCTTGTAATTTAATAAATCTAATATACAGAGTCAAAACATTTCCTGATTCGATCATCCTATTAACAAGCAATTTACATGTTATTATATAGTTACAATTTTTAATAATGGAAAAGGTATACACTTACTTTGCCAAAGCACTGAAAGAATGGCTGAAGGATTTGGATGCCAGGTATAGCAACGTCTGTACAAAAACCTCAATCTTCAAAGGATTAAAGCTGAAACCTTCATCTGAAATTGAAGCTCAAATATGTTAGTTATTGATCTTGGAATTCCTTCTTGATAAATATGACAAAGTGCGTGACTTCTGAGATTCGTGGAAAGTGAAATTAGCTGTATGAATATACTGGAGGGGAAAATAAACAAAGTACTGTAAATACATTAAATATTGTTTGAAACCAGGTAACGTAAAATCTAAATTCCAAGTGTGAGTCAGTAATACAGGCACGTTAGAAAATCCCACCTAAGCTGACAGAAATTACAGCATTAGAGGTAATCATTTGTAATCAAATAACACCGTTTTCTTTCCTGTTTACCCTTAATTTCTCGCAGGGTTTTCCCCACTCACACGGAACATGTTTTTAAATGTGCTATACAAATAAAATTGATTGATTGATTGATATAAAGTATTTGACTGCAAGCTTTTAGGGATTATGGAGAACGATTATCAAAATTTGCATTTCTACACATATTTCTGGCATCAATGGCAAGAAATTGATTGAAAGCATACCAAACAGCATGCCACCTAATATTCTTTCTACTTAGGGTCGTGGAATCTTAGCAGGGCATCATTAGTTTGGTCCATTTTGGATCCCTTGAAGTTTGCTTATATTTGTGGCTGGCAGATTTCTATTAACCTGAAATTTCACAATACTACTTTCTTTCCTCAGAATACAAGCCAAGTCGGCCCAGTCCCGCCATCCCGGGAATTAACCTAGTGAACCTATGCTGCACTCCCTCAATACACTTTAAAACCACCAATACCTTTTTTTGGGGTAATTTGAACCTGATCGAAGACATCACACATCCCCGGTCTCAATTCCCTAGCTTCCATTATCTTTTCCTCAGTTAAAGGATGAGAAGTATCGGTTTAATAGCTCCTTCATCTTTTATGACTACATAAAGACAGCCATGCTGATTTTTAAGGGAACATAGTCTCTTCTTAGCCACCCTTTGAATATACCTGTAAAATCTCTTAGGATTTTCCTTTACCTCGCCTGCTAGCACCATTTCATGTCCTTTTTTACCTATCCCAATTGCCTTCTTAAGAGTACACCCACATTTCTTGCATTCATGGAGGGATTTGCTAAATCCGATGTATGCCTCAATTTTCCTAATTAGAGCCTCAACGTCTCTCATCAATCTGGGTTCCCAAACATGCATTTTTACTCACAGGAACATGCTGCACCAGTATTTTTGCTATCTCAGTTTTGAAACCTTCCCACTTGCCAGCCACCCATTTATCGTCAAGCAGACTCCCCCAATTGACCTTTGCAAGTTTCTAGCTTATGGCTCCAAAATCTGCTTTGCCCCTTTTTAAGACCTTAACTTGTGGGTGAGTCTTATATTTCTCCTTAACTATTTTAAAACTAATAGAATTACGATCACTGGTCCCAAAGTGCTCCCCCATTGACACTTCAGACGTTAACATAATTTGCATTAAATTCACATTTCTGCAAATAGAAAACAATTCTGACTTTGACACTGATTTCTAAAACCTTTCATATCAAAATTAAAAGGATTTCTTACCATCATCATCATCCTCTTGATTAGGATTTGGGAGATCTTTTAGTATGCTCAGGATTTCATCATTACTTGCTTTACTTTTAATAGCACTGCATAGACTGACAGCGACAGCATAGCCAGGCAGGGAACCTAAAACAATGAACAAAAATAAGCTGAATAGGCTAAAAGTTCATTACAATTGAAATATCAACAAACCATTTTGGGAATCTGTTTCATCCTTTTACTGCTATTACTTTGCTTACAGCACCTTTAAAGTACATAGTGGTTTTAACTCACACTCAAATGAAAGATTGAACTGAAGATCATTAAAATGCACATGCATGAGATGAGTGAAAAGATGTTGATGTATGAATTAGACTAAGTATGTGCCAAGAGAGAGAAACCATTTGCAAGAGACATGGTGCATGTGAGAAAAAGACAAGTGCCAGCAACAATTAAACACTTCAAAGTGTTGTAAAATTCCAATCTGCTTTAAAGAAAGTGTTGCAGTGTACAACAAGCAGCATTAACTGATCATTCAAGTCTAAATCAGTATGCACCAGTAACATTCTCTTCAAGCCCACTTTTCAACTTCCCTTCATCAAAATTCAGGTTAAAGTTGAATAACATTGTTGTTGAGACAACATTTCACAAATTGCTAAATAAAAATGCCAATATATCAAAGGCTCCAGATCAGCCCATCACCTTCCAACTCAACTGCTAGATAGCATCTTTAAAGAACTCTAATACTTATTCAGATTATGCAGCATTTCTCAAGCAGTATAACATGAATGGGTAAAATTCAACATCTAATATTCACAGAAATTAATGAAATCATTAATTACATTCCCGGCCCAGAAATTAAAACCTCCTCATCGGAACAGGTACTCATTACTTACTGTTGCTCTCATCACCATACTTGTAAACACACAGTGGATTTGCTGGCAATAGGGCGGCAAAGTTCTCCGGTACAATGTCCACTATTCTTTGATAATAGGAAAGCCTATGAGCAAGATGATAGTCCATTTATATAGTTGCTAAAGATAGCCAACAACAATTTAAATATATGCAGCTGTTTATGCAATAAAATCAATTTAAGTGAAAGCATGGTGTGTTCTGGATTCTACCCCATTACCCTGAAGGTGGGAAAGCTGAAAATACACATTCATTGTGTAGAATATCCTTCATAGCACAAAGATGGAAGCTGGGGAAAGTGCATTAAGAATTGGCTTTCACAGATCAGCGTAACAATGTCAATGGATCTGAAAGAAAATTATTCATTAGTTTTACAGAACTGTTTAAGTGATGAAATCTCTACACAAACTACAGGGAATTCTTATGTTCTTCATGGTGAGAAACTAGAAACTGAAGGAGGAAAGGCATGTGTGCCAGTGCACACAGCTCACTAGAATGTTGCTGATAAGCGCAAGAAATAATCAAAAGGGCAACAATGGCCTTCAACTCAAGGGAAATGAATGCAAAGGAGTGGAAGTGAAGACGGGTTCAAATATTATAATTCAGGAGCACCTCTACAGTAGGAGATTGTTGAGAAGGTCCGGTGCAATGACTTTTTCTGTGGCAGGCTGCAGGGAGAATCCTTTGTAGTTACTACAATTGGATTTTTTTGTGGTTAAATTCAAAAATTCCTATGGAGCATTGCATTTAGTCTCCAACGTCACCACGGAAAGGACCCATGGACTTAAAAGACTACAATACAGATGTCAAATAACGAATCTTACTTAGAGGATTGAAGAAGATAGATCACATTGGCTTGCATTCTCCTTCATTTAAAAATAATTTAATTGAGCTGGTTAAAATGACAAATAAAAAAATGACATGAAATATAGTTTGTGTTTAATGCATTATACTACTTTATACCCAGTGGAGTTAGCATTGCAGTAACTAATGAGGGGTCCTACTGTTAGCAGGTCATTGTGCAAGTCTTCCTCAACTACCTCCTACCAAAGAACTGCATGGGTGCATTCAGTCCATCTCGAGGCATAATTGACATGATCTTCACCACAAGACAAAAGCTGAAAGCAGCATCAATGATACTTCACTGTCACAAGTACCTAGGTACAGTGAAATTCTTTGTTTTTGCATACAATACACAAAGTACGCAAAAAGTCACCACATATCAGAGTCCCGATAGTCCCTCTTTGTTTTTGGCATACCCTTCCCCTTCCTCACACCCAGGTCCCCCTTCATTCTTTCCCCCTCCCTCCACCGCAGGTCTCTCTTTGAACTTGAGGCCCCTCCCCCCCACTGATCCCTCAATCATTATTGTCGCTCTTCCTCACCCTCACAAACACTGTTGACTGAATTAACTGGGACTTTCGATAATCCATCCTAAATTTGTCTCTTTTCAAAGATTTGTCTCAATGCTATATCTATTTTGTGATGGCATGCAATTTCCTTCATCATCGCCACTCCAGCAACAAATACCTTACTACCCTCAGTGATCGAGCTGCAGTACAAAGACAACACTAGTGTTAATGCATATTTGGAGGCCGAGTTCGAAGTCATTCGCCTTCAGTTAAATAACAAAAGCTTGGGTCTGTTTCATATACACAAAACCAATCTCTGCCAATGTACACATCCGACCTTGACAACAAACATCCGTGATGAAATTCTGTAGAGTACGGACCACTTCATACATCTCAGAAGCCAACTCCTTACTGAAGGTGGTTGCCGATGACAAATTAATCATCACATTCAGTGGTCTAGTACAGCTTTTTAGCATCAGAAGAAAATAATGTGGTTTTGTTTGGCCTATGACTAGTGGTGTGCCTTAGGCATCGGTGCTGGGCCCATTGCTGTTAAATCATCTAAATCAATAATTTGGATGTGAATGTATAAGGCATGGTTAGTAAGTTTGCAGACGAGAGTAAAATAGGCAGTATTGCAGGCAACTAAGATAATTACAGTGGGATCTTCGTCAGCTGGTCAAGTGGACTGAAGAATCACTAAAGAAGTTTAATTCAGATAAATACGAGTTGTTGCATTTTGGGAAGTCAAACTGGGCAGGACCTTCGCAGTGAATGGTGGAGCCCTGGCGTGTTATAGAGCAGAGGGAACCCGAAGTACATAATTCCCTAAAATTGACAACACTGGTAGACTGGGTAGTACAGAAGGCATTTGATCTTCATTCTTGTATATATACATACTTGGTTAATATATCATTTTTAATTTTGTTATTTTCCATTATTAGAAACATAGAAAATAGGTGCAGGAGGAGGCCATTTGGCCCCGAGCCAGCAGCGCCATTCATTGTGATCATGGCTGATCATCCCCGATCAATAACCCGTGCCTGCCTTCTCCCTATATCCCTTGATTCCTCTAGCCCCTAATTAATTATCATATATTATTATATGAACAGTCATAAAATCGAGTATAGAAGTTGGGATGTTATGCTGTAGTTGTACGAGACCTTGATGAAACTACACAAAGTATTGTGTTCAGTTTTGGTCCTCCTGCTGTTGGGAGGATGCCATTAAGCTGGAAAGGATTCATGAGGATGTTACCAGGAATCGAAGGCCTGTGCTTTAGTGAGTGGTTAAGAAGACTAGGAGTTTACTCCTTGGAGTGCAGGAGTTGTGGGGTGATCTTATAGAAGAGTATAAAATCATGAAGGGAATAGATTGGGTGAGTGCACAGTCTTTTGCACATGATAAGAACTAGAGAGTTTAGGAGGGAAAGATTTAATAAGAACCCGATGGACCGCCTTTTCACCAGAGGGTGATGGGTATATGGACTAAGCTGCCTAAAGGAAAGTAGATAAGGCAGGTATAATATCATCATTTAAAATATATGGATAGGAATGGTTTAGTGGGATCTGGACCAAATGCAGGTAAATGAGACTAGCATGGAGCATCTTAGTCGGAATGGACGAGGTGCCGATGAGCCTGTTTCATTATTCTATTACTCTAATTCTAATATTTAGTCATAGTCATCTAATTCTAATATTCTATGACTCGAAATCTAACATTTGAAAATTGAGATCTGTACTGATCCACAACCTTTCTGTTTGCTTCTGATACAATGAGTACCTACACCTCAAAACACCCGAGAGGCACCACCAATGCTGTTGCGGCAAAATTCTACTCCACTGACATGATTGCAAACCCAAGTCATCAACCTCTCCCATGACAAACAATGCAGCACTGTGGCTCCATTTACATTCAGAGTGTATCCATATTCTCCAAAGGTACTACCTGACCCACTGAGTCACACCAGCACTGTGTCTTTTTACTTAGGACATACAAATGAACCAAAAATGTAGTGTAATTTTAACCTACGACCATGAGAAAACAATTTTATAAATTCAAGAGAATACAATCTGCATTAATACTGGGATTAACAGGCTGCAAATGCTGGAGCTCACAAATAAAAATGGAAATGTTTGAAACGGATAAGTCAGGTTGCAGCTGTGGAAGGTGAAACAGACTTAATATTTTAGGTCAAAGATCCATCATCATAACAATCTACATTATTCTTCAGTAGGTTTTGGAACTAAATGAAGATAAGGACCAAGATAAAATGCAAAATGTTTCATGAAAATAAAATAGGGTAAACAGTTCCCATTGCATGGAATGGAAGAGAGGCAGACAGAGACAGAATCAAAAGAATGGGCTAGGTTGTAAAATTGAAAGTTTCCAAGATCAGGTCATGGGATTTGTAAATGAGGATGAGAATGAGCATCTTGATTTCAACTCCAATGCACAAAACAAGTGTCTGGATAGCCTGTTTCCTCTTATGGCAAATTGACATTTTAATTTTAAACAAATGCAAAATCCACCAGAAAAAGAGCAAAGCTAATAAACCAAAGTTTACGTACCTCATAGATTTCTCCAACACTTCACGTAAAAACTTTGGTTTGGCTTTGTCAGGATCCAGTGCCAAACAATCAGACCTGTGTGTATGTGTGCACAAGTACGTGTGTGCATACGTTCACGTTGAAGAGAGGTGCAAGGGCATGTGGGGAGAAGGAGATCATATGGGCACAATGGCAGGAGTGTGCATTGGCAGGGGGAGGATGTGTGATTATGTGTTTGTGGCACAGAGAGGAGAGAAACAAAAAAAAGGTTATTTATGCAGCAAATGATGAAATAAAATAAAGAAACATGGACTCATTGCCCAGCCTGCTAAACAATATTCCCATGAGTAATATGAAGTCCCTTAAATGCTAATAATGTGGACCTTATTAATAATCTTACATTATACCTCTGGCATGTGTGCCCAAATGCTTAGTATGTACATTTTAGCAGTTATAATGCTAACAAAGTCTATTAATACTAGTGCCAATATTTGGAACAACTATAGACCCAGTAGAATGATTACCAAAGGTGCACATTGTATTTATTGTATAAAGCTCTTCACTGTTTCTTCATACCTCCATCCACCCCCCATTTTCTTATTCAGTAAATTGTAATTCCTTTGGAATTTATTATTTGTTCATGGTAATGTCTGCAGCAGAAGTTGCCATCAAACAGGGTCAAGGTTGCCCTAAAACCTATTCTTCATAGTTGCTCAGCATGCCCCTAGATAAGCAAGTTATTAAAAAATGCTCTAAAATGTCAATAGCAGAATCCAGTCTCAGCGCACAATTCCAGCAAGCAATGCAATTACAGATCATCATACAATGTCATATATTTATTAAAGTTGCTATGCTCTGCTGCAACACAATCCAGAGACAATGGAACCTATGGCATGTATTGCATACATACAGTATCAATCCCATAGAAACAGAGATAGGTACCTTACAATTTTGTAGGACATTTACCAAGGGACACAGGAACAACCAGAAATACTCCATAACTTCAGGGCACAATACCCAGAGTTGAAGGTATTTGGTTGTAGGGTCTCCGCATTCAATAGAGTCACCAGATTTAACTCAATGCAGGACACAAATTAAGTTTCTCTTTTGAGACACAACTTACTTTGAAAAAATAAGTACTTATTCTTCTCAAAAAGCTGATGCTTGTCTTTCCTAAACCGGGCACTAGATCACTTGTGCTGTCCTGCGACACCAAGTTAAAATATGCCAAAGATCCAATAAATCTGCTACGATAGTGAAGGGTAAATTAAACAACAACCAAATAAATATTTGTAATCCAAAATAATCAATACCTACCAATCATCCCAGCTCCATCTGAATTGAAAGTTACTCAAATGGTGAGAAAACCAGTTGATAAACCTGAAAAAGAATGCAAGAAATATTAAATTTGGAGAAATGGAGTTAACAACATTGGAAGGGTGGGTCTGAGCGGTGAGCTGAAAGATAAAACAATAGAACATCCTCCACCTGTACAATTTCATTGTTGGTCATTATGACTGAACTGACTGGCTCGGTGCTTCATTGAACAGAGAGACAGAGAGAGAGACAGAGAGAGAGACAGAGAGAGAGAGAGACAGAGAGAGAGACAGAGAGAGAGACAGAGAGAGAGAGAGAGAGACAGAGACAGACAGAGAGAAAAGAGCACTAAATGTTTGGAATCACCTTAAATCTAGCCCCCCAGATACCCTCCAGTTTAAAGCCCTTCAAACACAAGAGGGGAACCCAGAAAAGAGTTCCCTGTGTCAGTTGGTACTGAGACTAACTACCGCTATTCAGTTAAACCCTGACCGGCCCCAGATCAATACTGACCCCCAATCACCAGTTAGAGTGAACCAAATTATCAAACAATGTAAAGAAACGTATTTGGAACATTGGGATAAAGAAACCAAAAGCCAAAGCAGATTAGAATGTTACCGTTCCCTAAAAAGAGATTATAAATTGGCAGACTATCTCTCAACTGTTAGAGACATACAGAGAGAGAGAGAGAGAGACGGACAGAGAGACGGACAGAGAGAGAGACAGAGACAGACAGAGACAGACAGAGACAGACAGAGACAGACAGAGACAGACAGAGACAGACAGAGACAGACAGAGACAGACAGAGACAGACAGAGACAGACAGAGACAGACAGAGAGAGACAGAGACAGACAGAGACAGACAGAGACAGACACACAGAGAGAGAGACACAGAGAGAGAGACACAGAGAGAGAGACACAGAGAGAGAGACACAGAGAGAGAGACACAGAGAGAGAGAGACAGAGAGAGAGAGAGACAGAGAGAGAGAGAGAGAGAGAGAGAGACAGAGAGAGAGAGAGAGAGAGAGAGAGAGAGAGAGACAGAGACAGAGAGAGACAGAGAGAGACACTAAGAAATTAATATTGAATTGCTAAACTTGCTATTGTGTTGTACTGCTTACAGCTGCAAGAACGTGTAGCAATCAATAAAGGGCTATAGGCCTATTGCGAGTTTATGTATAGGGACATATCTATCCATGCACTGTATAATTGTATTTATACATGCATTTTATAATGTCATGTTTTATACTTTGGCAATATAACAATGCATTTTTCTATCATGCCAATGACGTTTTTAAATTGAAATTGAATTGAATTGAGAGACAGAGAGAGACGGGAAGAGTGAGAGACGGGGAGCGAGAGAGAGACGGGGGAGAGAGAGAGACGGGGAGAGAGAGAGCGAGAGAGAGAGAGAGAGAGAGAGAGATGGAGGGAGAGCGAGGGGAGAGACAGAGAAGAGGGAGAGCGCAGGACGTAGAGACGGGGGAGAGAGAGACGGGGAGAGAGAGAGAGAGACGAGGAGAGAGAGAGAAAGATCGAGAGAGAGAGAGAGAGAGAGAGAGAGAGAGACGGGAGAGCGAGAGAGAGACGGGGGAGAGAGGAGAGAGAGAGAGGGAGAGCGAGAGAGAGAGGGGAGGAGAGAGAGAGAGAGAGAGGGGAGAGAGAGAGAGAGAGAGAGAGAGAGAGAGAGAGAGAGAGAGCGAGAGAGAGACGGGGAGAGAGAGAGAGAGAGGGGAGAGAGAGAGAGACGGGGAGAGAGAGAGAGAGAGGAGAGAGAGAGACGGGGAGAGAGAGGAGAGAGAGAGAGAGGGGGACCACTTTTATTAAAGAAGGCGGACATCATGGATGTCTGAGAATGGAATGGGAGCAAGGTTTATTTGCAAGTGACAGGGTGGGAGGAAGTGCAGTCCAGATAACCGTGGGAATCGATCGGTTTGTAGTAGATGTTAGTCAATAGTCTGTCGCCTGTGATGATCGATGCAGTCATCGATATTGTGGAGCAAGAGCTGGGGGATGGTGCAAGTGTACATTTGCAACAAGGACTGTCCCCCCTCCTGACTGTACCTTTGGATCAAGGAACAACAATGTAACCAACAAAAAGGCAGGTGTGTCTGGGATCCTTGTGAGTGCCCATGGCTACACCTTTATCTTAACGAAAGTGAGAGGAGTCAAAAGAGAAGTTGTTGAGAGCGAGGACAAGTTCAACCAGGCGAGAGTGTTAGTAGAGGGAAATTGATTGGGTCTCTGATCAAGGAAGACCAGGAGGGTCTCGAGATCCTCCTAGTGGGGTATTCCGGTCTAAAGGCGTCTATGGGGAAAGATGGGGCAATGGGATCCTGGGAATTGAAAGTTATTGAAGTTGAAGGGCGTGTGAGGTGGAGTCAATATATTTGAAGATGTTTTCAGAGTGACATAAGCAGGTAGAAACAATGGTATCACTAATTAGATCATTCAGAACATGCAATGTAGACAAAAATTCTGGAGAAACTCTGCCGGTGAGGCAGCATCTATGGAGCGAAGGAAATAGGCAACGTTTCGGGTCGAGACCCTTCTTCAGACTGATGTGAGGGTGGGGAGGGGCGGGAAGAAACGTTGCCTATTTCCTGCCTCGACCCGAAACATTGCTTATTTCCATCGCTCCATAGATGTTGCCCCACCCGCTGAGTTTATCCAGCATTTTTATCTACCTTTGATTTTCCAGCATCTGCAGTTCCTTCTTAAACAATCAGAACATGCAGATCATTTAGATTATTAATATTGCCTTTACAATCTTGACCAGCATCACGTTTATATTAAAATTCTAAAAGTTGAACCAAAAGTAATTACATCACCCAAAATCATTTTTACAACTTTGTGCTGATCATAATTACCTGTCCACGCAAATTGTATTCATAAAATCGATCCGCATGTATAACATCTCTGTAGCTTGTGCAAGCTGATTAACCAGTTAAGTCAAATAGTCCAAGAATTCAGTAAATATGCAAAATCAGTTTTGAAGAGGGAACAGTAACAAGATTATCAATTTGTGAAGAGGAAATCAAAGTCTCAATCACAGATCAACTCCACATAGACTTGCAACAAAAAATCGCACCCTCATTGCAATACTAGTACTACTACTACTACTACTTGAGCAAGAGGAGCAAACCACTCAAATATTACGTGGCTAAATCACACAGATTTTCATGGCATCATTTTAAACTCAAGTTTGTTACTTTCTCGGCTAGGACAATTTCATGGACAAATTCTCTTCAGCATTAATGTAGGTATAGATTTTGGATAAGGCCCTAAAACGAATGGGCAGCTGGTGATTTATGTTGCAGAAGTATGCTTACACCCATACAATTAACCTTGTCCTCAACAAATTACAATAGAAAGATTCAACTACAATAATGATCAAAGAGAAAAGATTAAAAGGTAGATACTGACAAAAGTATAACAATAATTAATGTGTAGGAAGGAACGTTTCAGGTTGAGACCCTTCTTCAGACCCATTCAGACCCCGGATTTGAGTATAGGAGCAGGGAGGTTCTACTGCAGTTGTACAGGGTCTTGGTGAGACCACACCTGGAGTATTGCGTACAGTTTTGGTCTCCAAATCTGAGGAAGGACATTATTGCCATAGAGGTAGTGCAGAGAAGGTTCACCAGACTGATTCCTGGGATGTCAGGACTGTCTTATGAAGAAAGACTGGATAGACTTGGTTTATACTCTCTAGAATTTAGGAGATTGAGAGGGGATCTTATAGAAACTTACAAAATTCTTAAGGGGTTGGACAGGCTAGATGCAGGAAGATTGCTCCCGATATTGGGGAAGTCCAGGACAAGGGATCACAGCTTAAGGATAAGGGGGAAATCCTTTAAAACCGAGATGAGAAGAACGTTTTTCACACAGAGAGTGGTGAATCTCTGGAACTCTCTGCTGCAGAGGGTAGTCGAGGCCAGTTCATTGGCTATATTTAAGAGGGAGTTAGATGTGGCCCTTGTGACTAAGGGGATCAGAGGGTATGGAGAGAAGGCAGGAACGGGATACTGAGTTGGATGATCAGCCATGATCATATTGAATGGCGGTGCAGGCTCGAAGGGCCGAATGGCCTACTCCTGCACCTAATTTCTATGTTTCTAGGTTTCATTCCGTCTATGCAGACAGTCTGAAGAAGGGTCTCGACCCGAAACGCTACCCATTCCTTCTATCCAGAGATGCTGCCTGTCCCGCTGAGTTACTCCAGCATTTTGCGGCAAAATCAGTGACTGGAAAATAAGACTCATTTTTAAAGTATCATGTAATTTGAAGATATATGAATATACCTACAACCATGACATACTAACAGACAAGAACATTCAAATCTATCTCTTTCCACAGATGCAACCCGATTTGCTGACGTCCTCCACTTTTTTAACCTTCATTACTGTTCCCATTACTGTGGCAATACAACATATATACTGTGACTAAAACTTTAAAAGCATCCCAAGTTGCTGCACAGCACAGCACGTAATTTGGAGTGCACAAAGTCACCAGGCAAGCCAGCAGTATCAGAGGCTGTGAAAAACAGAATCTCAGACTATTTCTCTAGTTGTTAGAGCAGGAAGATTTCACCACAAGACATTTAAAGTATTCCTCATGCTTTCTCCTGTCATTTTTCGCATGGAGATGACCTGAACTAACATTTCAAAAAGGATACGACTTGTGGCAACGAGCCAGGCTGCAGTTTGCAGAGTTCAATCAACAAAGTGGTATACATGACTTCAATGTGAGGGGGAAGAGGCAACCGGAAAAGTTCTCCAAATACAACCTATCAAACAATGAGGCGCATTGTTGTAAAACACTTCTTGTAGTTTACTGAAAGCAAATAGAAATTCATACACAAGTGCATTCAAATATTTATGGAGCCACAATGACCACTCTGCAACTTAGCTAAAACATCAAATGCAGAGATGTTAAATGTCAATTTCTCTTTTTAATGTGGTCACATACACCTTAAATCATTTTATCGTTGCTTACCCTCCAAGCATCAGTTTTCTTTCATAATTTTCCCCACGTTATTGAAATCTATAAAATGCGTAACATTTTGGCAGATTATCTCTTTTTATTTATGCCAGCATTTATTGCCCGTTTGTTAATGTCTTTGAGGAAGCTGCGAGTTTCTTGAATCACTGCAGTTTTTTGGTTATGATGTCTTATGATGCTGCGATGTAGCATGTTACAGGATTTAGATGCAACAATGAAGGAGGGAATAGCAATATATTTATCTGCACAATGGATGATGTGCGACTTGGGATAAGCTTCCATGCACATGCTGCCCATGTCCTTCGAGAAGGTGCTAGAAGACCTCTCAGAACCCACAAAAACAAATGGAAGCAAGTCATTCTTGATCTAAAGAAACTACCTAACAAGAAAGGTCATGATTTGGGAGATGCAAATGGAATACATTGGGCTAATAATTGCAATGGACTTTGTTTGAAACCAGTCATGTTGCACTGCCAGCGAACGACACCAACTGGTCCAGAACGCAGCCGCCCGACTCATCACCCACACCAAATCCTGGCATCACATCACTTCAGTCCTCAAACAACTTCACTGGCTTCCCATCTCCCACCGGATCAACTACAAAATCCTGGTCCTCACCTACAAAGCCCTCCACCAACTTTGAGGGGGGGGGGGGGGGGGGGGGGGGGACCTCCTCTCCCCCTACCAACCCTCACGGTTAAAATGCGGTTTTCTCCTGCCTGTCCGTGATATATTTTCTCGGGCTGCTAACTAATTCTGAAGAATTGTTCCACCTGCTGTTCTGTGAATTTCTTTTTTTTTTTTAAACCCCGGGCCAATTTCAGTGCTGGAGTAAAATAAAAATCATCTTCTAACGCCGTAAACGCCGACAACCGGGACGGATTTCACGTACGGGACAGCTAAAGGCAAGCCATTTATTTTATTTCTCGAGTTATTACTGAAAATGTTCAAAAATCAGACAAAACTTTTAAAGACGACTGTCTTTTGCTGATGACATCACAATGGGTCTGCTTGCTGCCGTCATCCTCGTGCTGCGATGTGGGAGCTGGGATGGGTCGGCTGGCCATTTCAATCACATTCATTCCCCCCCCCCTCCTCCTCCATGGTGCCCCCCCCCCCCCGTTATTCAAAAGGTATGTTACATAACCTACTCCGGAGATGAAGTCGCCGAATATGCAGTCTTTGGTCCTTTGAGCTTGGGGTCCTCGGGTCGCGCATGGGGTGGGGGAGGTTTGCCTGCTGCTTTTATTTTTCTCTGCTGCAGCCAATGCTGAAGAATTGTTCCGACTGCTGGTCTGTGAATTTCTTTTTTTTTTAAACCACGGGCCAATTTCAGTGCTGGAGTAAAATAAAAATCATCTTCTAACGCCGTAAACGCCGACAACCGGGACGGATTGAAATGTTCAAAAATCAGCAAAACTTTTAAAGATGTCTTTTGGATGTCATATCTGGCTTGCTGCCGTCAGCTCCCCCTCCCTCCCCCCGTTATTCAAAAGACAGATGAAGTCGCCGAACATGTAGGGTCGCCAGAGGGGTGCGTTCGGGGGGAGGTTGCCAGATTGGACCTGGGCTGGAGCGCCGCTGAAGTGAGGGAGCATCTTCGGGAACCTGCCCTGTGCGCCGCGCGCCATCTCTCTGTGCCTCTGCCCTCTCTCCCCCCTCCTTTCTCTTTCCCCCTCCCTCTCCCCCCACCTGCCCCTCTCCCTCTCAGTCTCTGCCCCCCATACGCGCCTGCGAATTGGGGGCTATGTGTGAGTGGATAGGGCAGGGATGGGGTAAAAGGAGCGAATTAATAATATTAGCATAATATCCAGGGGGTTAGTGTATGTGTGTGTGTGTGTGTGTGGGGGGGGGGGGGGTTAGTGTGTGTGTGAGTGTGACGCCACAGGCCCCCCCCTCCCCCCACCGGCAACCGCGTGTTGAGGGGATGGTACCCAATGGGTCCCACATGGTCTAGCATTACATTAAAATATCATGAATAAAATTGTGAGTGTATATTTTGAATGAGACTGCCGCAGAAGTCCGGCTCCTGAACCCGCCTAATTAATGGGTGAGGGCAGTTCCTGTGGGTTCCTCCGTTTACTGAACCCCACTGACTGCCAGTGTGCAGAGTGGGAGTCACAGCCATAGTGGGACAGGGGCAGTGACAGGAAAATGCCTAACCCTAACTCGCCCCCCCCTTCCAGAGCTGCCCACGGCTGGAGCTGGAGCTGCTTTGGGCCCGGCTGCGGACTGCGTATGTGTGGCCGCTCAGAGCGTCCATCTCGGCCAGCATGCCCTTCTGGATCATCACAGTGATGATGGTGGGGAGCAGTACTGCCCTGCCCGCCGCCCGGGCCGCCTTCAGCACCCCCATAGCACCGGCTCCATCAGTCCACCCGCTCGTTCACTGCAACACCAGCGGCCCGACAGCCCGACCGACCATTCTCAGCACCCACCGGCGGCCCGACCAACCACTCACCGGCAGCCCGATCGATCTTTCACAGGATTCACCGGCCTAACGACACTTCACAGCATCCACCGGCCTACCGACAGCCCGACCGATCCTTCACAGCATCCACCGGTCTACCGACAGACTGATCAACTGACTGACTGACCGACCGACTTCTGACTGACTTCCAACTGACCCTAATCCTAACCCTAACTCTACATTTGTTATTTATCATTTTTATTTAACAGTTCACATAGAAAGTTTATAAAGATAAATCAATTGTAAAACAAATTATCAGCAAGGTTAGCATTACCTTTATTCCTTGGAAACCTTGCTATTGTTTTGATATAATTAGGAGGCAGCCAAGATCCCAGAGTGCTCACTGCCTAGCTACCATGAAACAAAGCGCATGAATAGTCAATTTCCGTCCAACGCCATGTCAAACGTGCACTGATTGGACAATTACTACTCGGAAAATTGGAGCTTTTTCTCATATTTTAAAAATATGTGCAGGTTTTGTTCTAGGCGAGTTTCAGGTATGATTTTTATAATATTTTTACACAATATGTTAAAAATTCAGGTAGTCACGTAATTTGGGTCACAAACCTAAACAAAAAAGCACCTCGGCCCACAGCCTAGATCTCGGTTTTTAAATTCCAGCCCTCTTGATATAAATGCTAGCATTGAATTTGCCTTCCTTATTACCGATTCGACTTGCAAATTAACTTTTGCAAGTCCCTTGCACCTCTGATTTCTAAATTCTCTCTCTGGTCTGCATCTAATTTTAAATGCCAATACATCGGGTCATATCAGTTCATCAAAACTCCATTGTTAACTATATTTTTTCAGTTTTACATCAATGACAAAATAGTGCTCTGTATAATGGTCCTGGACTACATCAGAAAATATGGTGTTTTCATAGCAGTCCCCAAGAAATGCAACTGCTTGCTTTTTGTCAGTCTAACAAAAACATTCACTTCCACCATATTAATCCCTGAATGCAAAACCCTGACATAGTCCAAGATTCTATAAACTGAAGAAAACTCCAAAAACTAAGAATTTTATAACTTGACCCACCTTTACGCCAGTATTTATTAGATAAACAATATTTCTAGTAAATAAAATACAAGTTACCAACTTCCATTACAAAAGGTTCATACCTCCACTATGTGGTAATTCAGGGGAATCTTGTTTTTTCCAGGATAGCTGAGCAACTGTGCAGCACTGTCAGTGAAGACAGACAAAGCAAATGAATATACAGAAATATAAATATAAATTGATATTCTTGTGCAAAGTTAAAATCTGCCTTGCTATATCTATAACCATATAACCATATAACAATTACAGCACGGAAACAGGCCATCTCGGCCCTACAAGTCCGTGCCGAACATCTTTTTCCCCTTAGTCCCACCTGCCTGCACTCGTACCATAACCCTCCATTCCCTTCTCATCCATATGCCTATCCAATTTATTTTTAAATGATACCAACGACCCTGCCTCCACCACTTCCACTGGAAGCTCATTCCACACCGCTACCACTCTCTGAGTAAAGAAGTTCCCCCTCATGTTACACCTAAACTTCTGTCCCTTAATTCTGAAGTCATGCCCTCTTGTTTGAATCTTCCCTATTCTCAAAAGGGAAAAGCTGATCCACATCAACTCTGTCTATCCATCTCATCATTTTAAAGACCTCTATCAAGTCCCCCCTTAACCTTCTGCACTCCAGAGAATAAAGACCTAACTTATTCAACCTTTCTCTATAACTTAGTTGTTGAAACCCATGCAACATTCTAGTAAATCTCCTCTGTACTCTCTCTATTTTGTTGACATCCTTCCTATAATTTGGCGACCAAAATTGTACTCAATGCTCTGCCTTGTATAAAGGCTAGCATACCAAAGCTCTGATTTATAAAGGCTTTCTTTACCACCCTATCTATATGAGATTCCACCTTCAAGGAACTATGCACGGTTATTCCCAGATCCCTCTGTTCAACTGTATTCTTCAATTCCCTACCATTTACCATGTACGTCCTATTTTGATTTGTCCTGCCAAGGTGTAGCACCTCACATTTATCAGCATTAAACTCCATCTGCCATCTTTCAGCCCATTCTTCCAAATGGCCTAAATCACTCTGTAGACTTTGGAAATCTTCTTCATTATCCACAACACCCCCTATGTTGGTATCATCTGCATACTTACTAATCCAATTTACCACACCTTCATCCAGATCATTGATGTACATGACAAACAACAAAGGACCCAACACCGATCCCTGAGGCACCCCACTAGTCACCTGCCTCCAACCCGACAAACAACCATCCACCATTACCCTCTGGCTTCTCCCATTCAGCCACTGTTGAATCCATCTTGCTACTCCTGCATTTATACCCAACAGTTGAACCTTCTTAACCAACCTTCCATGAGGAACCTTGTCAAAGTCCTTACTAAAGTCCATATAGACAACATCCACTGCTTTACCCTCGTCAATTTCCCTAGTAACCTCTTCAAAAAATTCAAGAAGATTAGTCAAACATGACCTTCCAGGCACAAATCCATGCTGACTGTTCCTAATCAGACCCTGTTTATCCAGATGCTTATATATATTATCTCTAAGTATCTTTTCCATTAATTTGCCCACCACTGAAGTCAAACTAACAGGCCTATAATTGCTAGGTTTACTCTTAGAACCCTTTTTAAACAATGGAACAACATGCGCAGTACACCAATCCTCGGGGACTATTCCCGTTTCTAATGACATTTGAAATATTTCTGTCATAGCCCCGGCTATTTCTACACTAACTTCCCTCAATGTCCTAGGGAATATCCTGTCAGGACCTGGAGACTTATCCACTTTTATATTTTTCAAAAGTGTCAGTACTTCTTTTACTTTGAAACTCATAGTATCCATAGCTACTATACTAGTTTCCCTTACCTCACATAATTCAATATCCTTCTCCTTGGTGAATACCGAAGAAAATAAATTGTTCAATATCTCCCCCTTCTCTTTTGGCTCTACAGATAGCTGTCCACTCTTTCTCTCCAATGGACCAATTTTATCCCTCGCTATCCTTTTGCTATTAATATAGCTGTAGAAACCTTTGGATTTACTTTCACCTTACTTGGCAAAGCAACCTCATGTCTTCTTTTAGCTTTTCTAATTTCTTTCTTAAGATTATTTTTACATTCCTTATATTCCTCAAGCACCTCATTTACTTCATGCTGCCTATAATTATTGTAGATCTCCCTCTTTTTCCAAATAAGATGTCCAATTTCCCTTGAAAACCAGGGCTCTTTCCAATTTTTACTGTTTCCTTTCAACCGAACAGGAACATAAAGATTCTGTACTCTTAAAATTCCCCTTTAAATGTCCTCCATTTCTCTTCTACATCTTTCCCATAAAACAAAATGTCCCAGTTAACTCCTTTTAAATCATTTCGCATCTCATCAAAGTCAGCCTTTCTCCAACTCAACCCTAGGTCCAGTTCTGACCCTCTCCATAAATATATTGAAACTAATGGTATTGTGATCACTGGACCCGAAGTGCTCCCCAACGCATACCTCCGCCACCTGTCCAGTCTCATTTCCTAACAGGAGGTCCAACACTGCCCCTCCTCTAGTAGGTACCTATGTATTGCTGCAAAAAACTATCCTGCACACATTTTACAAACTCCAAACCATCCAGCCCATTTACCGAATGTGTTTCCCAGTCTATGTGTGGAAAGTTGAAATCTCCCACAATCACTACTTTGTGCTTACTACTAATATCTGCTATCTCCTTGCATATTTGCTCTTCCAATTCTCGATCCCCATTTGGCGGTCTATAATACACCCCTATAAGTGTTGCTACACCTTTCCCACTTCTCAGTTCCACCCAAATAGCCTCCCTAGATGAGCCCTCCAATCTATCCTGCCAAAGCACTGCTGTAATATCTTCCCTGACTAACAATGCAACACCTCCACCTCTTGCCCCTCCAATTCTATCACACCTGAAGCAACGAAATCCTGGAATATTTAGTTTCCAATCACAGCCCTCCTGCAACCATGTTTCATAGATCGCCACAACATCATACTTCCAGGTGTCTATCCAGACTCTAAGCTCATCCACCTAGCTCCTAGCATTAAAATATGCACATTTAAGAAACCCCCCGCCTCTTATTCTCTGTTTATTTCCTTTTTTTTCTTTTTCCTCTTGTGCCCGAGTGCTTCCCTTTTCTGCTTCCTGCCTCCCATTCTGTCTACTAGCTTTCTCTATTTGAGTCCCTCGCCCCAACCTATCTAGTTAGTAGTTTTACTGCCAAGATCAATTATTAGACATTGAAGAATGGACTTATGATAATTGAACACCGTTACATATAATTACATTTATGGTTGCTGTTTATTACTGGCTACGACGATACATTTAAACTATTCTTCCCACCTTTATAATCTTTCATGCATACGCTTTAATATACAGTAGAACTCCAATAATCAGTTATCTCATTGTTTAGAAATTCCAATGGTCCACTGAAACTCACAGGGTCTTTCTTGCACTCCATTGAAACTCGCCAGGTTCTCTTTCCAACACCCCTTTGAAACTTACTAGGTTCACTGGGAAATTTATATTACTGCGTAACATCTTTAAAAACTTAAAATAAGATTGTGCTGAAATTCTTATTAGAATAGCAGCCTATAGTGTAGAAAAACTGCTATTTACAGCATTACCAAAATCATGAATGTGCATGACTAATGGGGGTTTTACTGTACACAATTAATTTATATCCACTTATTTCTCAACCAATAAGAAAATGTTATCGTAGGAATTAAAAAGGATGGACCTTACCATGTTTTCCTTTCCTTCCAATGAGATTTGATAATACAACGGAGATTCTCTTCAATTACAAATCTCTCAACAGAGTGGCTGCCAGGCATGACTGGACCCTAAAGCAAGAGATAACAACATGAATGTGATTTTTTTTTTAAACTGTTATTTTTTTAATGTAGCTATTATTCACAGCATCCATGCAACCAAGACAACTGACCATAAATCAAAAATATTATGCTTAAAACTGAAGTCTAACAAAACTGCAGTTCAAGATCTGAACATCTTGCACAGGTAGATTAAACTACTTTAAGATTGCCAGATATTATCAACAAAGGACTCAAAATAAATGCATTTTAATAATGAAAATGTGTTTAATAACTGAACAGATATTACACATATTCAAAACTAGTTTGAAAAGAAGAGGGATGAGGAGGTTACAGAATAATTTAGTGGGTCAAAGCCAGGACAAATGTATCATAAGCAGTCAGATCACTTTTTGCTCAGGATCTGAGTATTCCTGCGCAAAGGAACAGGTTAGCTTTGAGAAACAATAGATAAATTGAACAACAGTAACCAGTCTAGATAATGGTGAAATAATAACACATAAATTTCTCATTGTGATAAAATATTCTGACCAACAATTCAACATCAGTCATTATATAATACCACTTACACACATCCTCTTACAAGCTTGCTAATCTATATCAGCTCCCAGTTCATCAATACCTTTGTTTAAAGTTTCATACTCACATAAAACTCACTCCACCTTTACTATAACCCTCAAAAATCTTTACATTCCTCTTACTTTGGACTTTTGCACACCTTCCACATACTTCACACCAGAAAACCAGAAAATGGCTGTGGTTTTATTCGTGCTGTATGAATCTATCTATGGCCGAATCTTTGATTTCTTTCCCCTACATTTATCTCCCCTTTGTATCCCTCTTTATGACCAGGTTTTTAGTTACCTTGGTTTAGTTATCTTTGGTTCTGCTTAGATTTCTCAAATCTGTGATGCATCCACGTAACATTTTACCATATTAAAAGCATGATATAAATGCAAGTTGTTGTTGTCGAGCATTCATAAAATCACTATACAAAAGCACTTAAAAATACTTGTGCCAACACACCATTTACACTTAGACATGACTCCAGATCTCAATGCTGCTAAAAATCCATCACAAAATACATAAAGGATACTTTAATTATCTGCACAAAACAAATATCAATTGTATCCTTCCCATATATCATCCTTTTGGCCATATTTGTAGAAGCCTGCAAGGCAAATGTCATTGAGACCTATGGGTTTCGGGTCCCTACAAGTGGGATCCAGCAAGTTAGTAGTAAAGACTTACTGATTTACTTCCTAGGTGGAATATACCATGCTTTGCCATGGACTTAATTCAGATCAGGCAAATTATTACAAAGAACAAAATCAAGACAAAATCAACAGGTTTATTGTTGATCACATTTTACCACCAACCCATTTTACCACCAACCCACATTTGACCACCAACCCAAAAATAGTTGTGTAAAATTGTACCAAAACAATTAAAGGATCGAAAAGGCAATAAAGAATTACACCAAATTAGCTGTTCTAACATGATGGAAAATATTAAAAACAGATGATTTAATCCAATGTGAAATAGCAATTAAGACTGGGCCCAAAACTTTATTTGCTCCAGCTGGTCAGACAAGTTAGCATTCTCGTGAATCTTTTTGCACTGTCATTAAACTGGAATGGGTGCAAAAAAGATTTACGAAGATGTTACTGGGACTGGAAGGTTTCTATTATAAGGAGAGGTTGGGTCTTCTTTCCTGGAGCGTATGGGGCTGAGGGTGACTTTATAGTGGTTTATAAAATCAAAGAGAAGCATAGATAAAGTAAATAGTCAATAGTCTTTTCCGCATGGTTCTGGAACATTAAACTAGCGTTTAAGTTGAGAGGGAAAAGATTCTAAAGGGACTTGGTGGGGGGCAACTTTTTCCATGCAGAGGGTGGTGGATATCTGCAAAGAGCAGCCAGACGAAGTGGTGGAGTTGGGTACAATTATAATTTAGAAGACACCCGAACAGTTACAAGGATATGATAAGTTTGGAGTGATGTGGGCCAGGTGTAGACAAGTGGGACCTGCACAGTTAGGTAACTTGGTCAGCACGGACGGGTGGTGCCGAAAGGATTGTTTATATACTGTATGATTCCTTAAGTTTTCTTTCCGTTGCCACTGTTGGCCCAGGCATATCTGCAGTCAGAGCTCTATTCCGAGGAAAACATTTTTGCAAGGGTATTAATGATTTTTTGAAGATAAAGTAAGATTTTTTTGTGTGTTATGAACTAATGAGGGGCAGGTAAGTGTGAGGGACAAGATAAGTAATAAGAATATTGCAGTCTTTAGTATGTGCAACCACATACATGAGCAGCACATCTCGTAAAACTCAAGGCAGAGAGTCCATTTCCATCTTCCCAATGTTCCAGGAATTATTATGGAAACGTTTCAGCTTTAATCACAACTTATGTAAAATTATCTATTGTTCAATAGCCCATGTTTGGCTGTTAGGTTTCCAAAACAAAATAACTACCTATTAAAATGTCATTAATTATCACCATCAAAACTATTAAAGATCATATTAAAACTGATGCATATATATGAACAAAGGCCCAGAATTTGCAGTCAGCAGCGAAACAATGACGCTTAAGCTGAACTTGAAGAAAGCTGCCCTAAAGATTTAGCTACCTGTTGCTGTCAAGCATTAATTCAAATGAGCCCCTGATATCCAGCTACTGTGATGTTGTTAAGCTGGCTAAGCATCCAATCGCATTAAGATTTCTCAGACAGCATAAGGCACATATTTTTAAATTACTTTTTAAACATTATACAGATTGCTAAATAAAAAATTGGAACATACACATAAAAGAAAGAAAGACTTGCATTTATATAGCATCTTTCATGTCTCTTTCATAACGTCCCAAATCGCTTTACAGCCAATGAAGTACGTTTGAAGTGTTGTCACTGTTCTAATGTAAGAAATATGTAACATGTGATTAAGGTAGCAACTCAAATACCACATTTTAAAAAATCTATCATATTTTGAAAAATTTAAGGGATTGATAACACAATTACATAATTGTTTAGGACCCAGTAGCTAGTTAAGCAATAATTGTGGCTTAATATGCCATTAAAGACTCTTAAATCTCATGCAATAAAATACAGGATTTCAGGCTATTTTTCAGGGGGACTATTTTGTACATTGGTTAAATTCTCTCAATCATGAAGGCTGCAACTGCACAGCCAACAGAGAACGTTTGAATCACTGACAGCAACTTCAAAATTTCCAGATTGAAATACATTTACAAGCCAGAAAATCAAAGTTACTGTGAATATCATGAAGTAATAATGGCAAAAGCAGGTAGTTTTACCATCACTACTATTGCAAAATCTGGGCACAAATATTCAGTTATTCCACTCAAATGTTTAATAATTGATTATGCATTGAATATTTGAAATCATTAAATGTGTGCATTCACATATCCAACAACTTGCATCTGTATCATGATTCTAATGCTAAATACCTTCCAGGCACTGCACAGAAAGTAGAATCAGAACAAGAATCTGCCACTTTTCAGCAACAAATCCAAACTGAAGCTCATATTGTGGTGACCAACAACTGTGTAAAATAAGCTACTGCATACCTCAGGGGCATCTGTGTAGTCGAACATTCTGAAAACAACAAGTGGCACAGGATAGATAGAGTCCTTTGTGTGAGGAGGTGGAGTGAACGGTGGCAGATTGTGCTGCAAGGCCTCACAGAGGACACTATCGAAAGCCAAATACGGTCTCAAGATATGTTTCTCCTGCCAACGATCTTTTTTCAACTTCTGAATTTGTGCCCACAGACAGTCCAAGTACTGCAGCAAAAAAAAAATATTCTTCAATGATTAATCAGCCAATCATTCATGTTGAAGTGCGGAATGTGCTATTATTTTATTAAAATCTATATTACTAATAAATGTTATAGCAAAATCTCAAATCAGTTTTGAAAAAGACCAACATATTATCTGAATTATGTAGCCACAGTAGGTAAAGAAGATGGCATCAGGCAAGTAAAAAAAAGTGTAGATGAGCAAAATTAGTGTAGCTGGGCAAAATGTTCGATACGGGAAGATACACTCTCCAACACTACCCTCTGTCTTATTTTGCAAAGTAGTGATGAATCCAAACTACCCATTCCGATGCATCTTAATCTGCTGGATCAGCCTCCCCTCAACGAGTTTATCAAATGCCTTACTAAAATCCAAATATAGACAACATCCATTGCATTATCCTCACCAATCATCCTCATTATCTCCTGAAAAAAACCCAATCAATATACAATGGCATAGCTGATAGAGCTGATGCCTCACTGCGCCCGAGACCCGGGTTCAATCTCAGGTGCTGTCTGTATGGCTTTTGCACTCTGTCACCATGCAGGTTTCCCTGTGACTGAGTGTTTTCTCCAGGTGCTCTGGTTTCCCCCCCATATCCCACGCATGTGCTGGGTTTGTAAATCCTCTGTAAATTGCCTAGAATGGAGGGACCATCGGGACTTTAATGAGTACTTTGTTACTTTGTCGGAACCAGATATGTAGCGACTCTTTGCGTAGTTTATGCATTGTATGCAAAAACAAAGCATTTCATGTGACAATAGGTACATGTGACAATAATCATTTAATTGAATCATTGATTCCTTCTACGTGCCTACTTGAGTTTTCCTGCTTGCTTATATTCCTCAAAGGCTCTGTCTGATTTCATTTTCCAAAACCTTACATATGCTTGCTTTATTTTTGACCAAATTTAGAATGTCTCTGGTCACCTATGGTTATCTTACGGTGCCATAATTATCGCTCCTCCTCACTGTTGGTCCTGAATTTTAAGAAAAAGCGGGAAGCCATTTAGAACGGAGATGAGGAAACACTTTTTCACACACAGAGTTGTGAGCCTGTGGAATTCTCTGCCTCAGAGGGCGATGGAGGCCAGGTTCTCTGGATACTTTCAAGATAGAGCTAGATATGGCTCTTAAAGATAGCGGAGTCAGAGGATATGGGGAGAAGGCAGGAATGGGGTACTGATTGGGGATGATCAGCCATGATCACATTGAATGGCGGTGATGGCTCGAGGGGCCGAATGGCCTACTCCTGCATCTATTGTCTATTGAACTCTGACCACCTGTTACTTGATCAGATTATGGAATGTCCCTTCCCGAGAAAATAGCACAGAAGACCTGATAACTACTTCAACAAAGTATTAATCATTTCCTCCAAAATTTGACTGGTTTAGATTTCTAATTTAAAAAGATTGAATAACATTTAATTTAAAAAAAATGGTATGGAAACTTAGAACGTGTGTTAAATGGAAGAGTTACATCATGGAGTTTAGAAATTGGTGTTTACAAGCCCATGTAATTAAAGTTCTGAAATAGAATGAATTAATGATAGACGTTTCCTCAAAACAGCTACCAACTAAACTATATAGATGACTAAAGTGTACTGTAACCTGGGAAAGGATCTTGCACAACAAATAATTATTTGAAAAATAATTAAATGCAAGCAAATTCCTGAAGCAATGTCAATCCAAAATAAATCAGGAAGTCATTTCTAGTTACTTCAAAGTAAGTGCTGGATCGTTTCTGCATTTATTTTTTATCAATCCCAGTGCCATTTTCCTCACTTAATTGGACATGAATTACCTTGCACTTTAGAATGAATTGTCCATGTCTTGTTTCTGGGTAGGAAGAAAGGAATTGATAATGTCCCTTTCCCGAAGCTTTTCCTAGTCATTTGATCTCCCTATGGTTGTGATTTAGAAGTATCAAAGTAAACTGACTTCAATTGTTGGGAAATATCAAGCCTCCAATTGGGTCTTCCACTTAAAACAGATGCATACTGAATTAACAAAAATGCACTTAAAAAGTTGTTCCCATTTCAATAAGAAATGTATTTAAACATAGAAAATGTGTCTTCAATTACATTACTCACCTCTTCTTGTTCATGTGGTTGTTCAGCAGTCCAGCATTGTAGCATTGGAATATGATGTTTTTGACGTTTGCTACAACAGATAAAGGAAAAGATAAATATAAGCCTTGGCCCATGTACAAAGGTCTGCCCGTTGTTGATGGGAAAATTTATACATAAAATTTGCAAATCCACAAATGGCCTTAAGATATGTCCACTGAGATAAAGTACTCATAATCATACTTTATTAGCCAAGTATGTTTTGCAACATACTTGCGTCATACAAGAGCTTAGAGTCATGACCAAATACATCATAATTCAAAACAATATAGGAAAGGCCAGTTTTACACCCAACCTTTGCAGCCTCGTACTTCATTCTGCTTATCTGAACAAAAGTACGACTTTGAAAGTCTTTTCTGGAAATCAGTACAACTCCCACTTTTGTATACAGGGAGAGCTAAAGAATGCTACCAGGATTACATCATTAAAACATAGAAACATAGAAAATAGGTGCAGGAGTAGGCCATTCGGCCCTTCGAACCTGCACCGCCATTCAATATGATCATGGCTGATCATCCAACTCAGTATCCTGTACCTGCCTTCTCTCCATACCCCCTAATCCCTTTAGCCACAAGGGCCACATCTAACTCCCTCTTAAATATAGCCAATGAACTGGCCTCAACTACCCTCTGTGGCAGAGAGTTCCAGAGATTCACCACTCTCTGTGTGAAAAATGTTTTTCTCGTCTCGGTCCTAAAGGATTTCCTCTTTATCCTTAAACTGTGACCCCTTGTCCTGGACTTCCCCAACATCGTTGGAACAACTTCCTGCATCTAGCCTGCCCAACCCCTTAAGAATTTTGTAAGTTTCTATAAGATACCCCCTCAATCTTCTAAATTCTAGCGAGTACAAGCCGAGTCTATCCACTTTCTTCATATGAAAGTCCTGACATCCCAGGAATCAGTCTGGTGAACCTTCTCTGTACTCCCTCTATGGCAAGAATGTCTTTCCTCAGATTTGGAGACCAAAACTGTACACAATACTCCAGGTGTGGTCTCACCAATACCCTGTACAACTGCAGTAGAACCTCCCTGCTCCTATACTCAAATCCTTTTGCTATGAATGCTAACATACCATTCGCTTTCTTTACTGCCTGCTGCACCTGCATGCCTACTTTCAATGACTGGTGTACCATGACACCCAGGTCTCGTTGCATCTCCCCTTTTCCTAATCGGCCAACATTTAGATAATATACTTCTTTCCTGTTTTTGCCACCAAAGTGGATAACCTCACATTTATCCACATTATACTGCATCTGCCATGCATTTGCCCACTCACCCAGCCTATCCAAGTCACCTTGCAGCCTCCTAGCATCCTCCTCACAGCTAACACTGCCCCCCAGCTTCGTGTCATCCGCAAACTTGGAGATGTTGCATTCAATTCCCTCGTCCAAATCATTAATATATATTGTTAATAGCTGGGGTCCCAGCTCTGAGCCTTGCGGTACCCCACTAGTCACTGCCTGCCATTCTGAAAAGGACCCGCTTACTCCTACTCTTTGCTTCCTGTTTGCCAGCCAGTTCTCAATCCACATCAATACTGAACCCCCAATACCGTGTACTTTAAGTTTGTATACTAATCTCTTATGTGGGACCTTGTCGAAAGCCTTCTGAAAGTCCAGATATAACACATCCACTGGTTCTCCCTTATCCACTCTACTGGTTACATCCTCGAAAAATTCTATAAGATTCGTCAGACATGATTTTCCTTTCGTAAATCCATGCTGACTTTGTGCAATGATTTCACCACTTTCCAAATGTGCTGCTATCCCATCTTTAATAACTGACTCTAGCAGTTTCCCCACTACAGATGTTAGACTAACTGGTCTGTAACTCCCCATTTTCTCTCTTCCTCCCTTTTTAAAAAGTGGGGTTACTCAACCAACCATTCAATTTTCAACCAACCAATTTTCAACCATTCAACCAACCAAACACTCAACCATTCAATTTTTAAATGACCTCCGCTAATCTGGCAAGAAACCAAGTGTACTTTAATTCAAAAAAGCTCAGGAAGAATGATTGATATGGGTTTATATTGTCACGTATACCACGTGTACCAAGATACAGTGAAAAGCCTTTTTTATTAGCAAATTAAAGTGGCATTGAAGATAAATTTCTCTAGATTTGAGGATGGTTTCAGTGTATTGGAAAATAGAAGATGTAACAAAAGGGAGGGAAAATGAATTTAGATGAAGGGATTAAAAGTAGCAAGCAAATGCTCAGATGACACAAAGCTGGGTGGCAGTGTGAACTGTGTGGAGGATGCTATGAGGCTGCAGGGTGACTTGGACAGGTTGGGTGAGTGGGCAGATGCATGGCACATGCAGTTTAATATGGCTAAATTTAAGGTTATCCACTTTGGTAGCAAGAACAGGAAGGTAGATTATTATCTGAATGGTGTCAAGTTTGGAAAAGGGGAAGTACAATGAGATCTGGATGTCCTTGTTCATCAGTCACTGAAAATAAGCATGCAGGTACAGCAGGCAGTGAGGAAAGCTAATGGCACGTTGGCCTTCATAACATGAGGAGTTGAGTACAGGAGCAAAGAGGTCCTTCTGCAGTTGTACAGGGCCCCAGTGAGACTACACTTGGAGTATTGTGTGTGCAGTTTTGGTCTCCAAATTTGAGGAAGGACATTCTTGCTAATGAAGGAATGCAGCGTAGGTTCACAAGGTTAATTCCCGGGATAGCGGGACTGTCATATGTTGAAAGAATAGAGCTACTGGAATTTAAAAGGATGAGAGGGGATCCTATTAAAACATATTAGTAGAGCTAATAGGATTTGATGTTTCAATCCCTGTAGTAATTTGGCACTCTTGCCATTTGCAGTGGGATTGGAGTGGTGAAGGGTAGGGTAGGTACGTCATCGGGGTCATCAGGTGGGCACCCTCCTTCTTTGAGGTTTAATTGACAAGCCCACAACATCTCCAGAGGGCTCAACGGTGATATATGGCGTCCCAGTTACACCCCCTCAATTCCATACCCTGCTGTCTTCATCTTGCAGCCCAATTGTTATCTTTCCTTTTGATCCAAATCCAATTGCTGCTTTTTTCTGCAGAATTTGATAATGACTTGATTGCTTGTTGGAGGGAGCGACCCCTCACCTCCATTTTCTTTAATAGCCTGGTCGTAGATGTAGCAACAAATCCCCTACATCACACTTCGACAGGGAAAATCTTGGTCTTCCAGCCATTCTGGGCAGCTTCAGTTGCCAGTTCAGAGGACTTGGTCTTTTTCCTCTCATAAGTTTCTTCAACACCATCTTCCCATGGAACTGTCTAGTCCACAACGTATGCCAACTTGGCTGTTGTGGACCACGGGGCCATGTCTGGCCGGAGTGTTGTAGCCACAATGTCTGGAGGAAACACAAGCTTTTTTTCTAAGTCCACTTCCATTTTCCAATCCGAGCTCTTAAAGATAGTGGAGTCAAGGGATATGTGGAGAAGGCAGGAACAGGGTACTGATTGTGGATGATCAGCCATGATCACAGTGAATGGCGGTGCTGGCTCAAAGGACCAAATGGCCTACTCCTGCACCTACTGTCTATTGAAAGTAGGATGACACAAAGCTAGGTGACAGTGTGAGCTGTGAGAAGGCTACTATGAAGCTGGTGGGTGACTTGGATAGGTTGGGCGAGTGGGCAGATGTAGTATAAATGTGAGATTATCCAACAGGGCAGATTATTATCTGAATGGTGTCAGATTAGGAAAAGGGGAAGTACAACTAGACCTGGGTGTCCTTGTGCATCAGTCACTGAAAGTAAGCATATAGGCACAGCAGGCAGTGAAGTAAGAAAATGGCATGTTGGCCTTTATAGCGAGAAGATTTGAGTATATGAGCAAGGAGGTCCTATTGCAGTTATACAGGGCCCCGATGATCCCACACCTGGAGTATTATGTGCAGTTATGGTCTCCTAATTTGAGGAAGGACATTCTTGCTATTGAGGGAATGCAGCATAGGTTCACCAGCTTAATTCCAGGGATGGCAGGACTGACATATAATGAAAGAATGGATTGACTGGGCTTTTATACTCACTGAAAGAATAGATCGACTGGGCTTATACTCACTGGAATTTAGAAGGATCAGAGGGGATCTTATAGAAATATATAAAATTCTTAAGGGATTGGACAGGCTAGATGTAGGAAAAAAGTTCCCGTTGCTGGGGGAGTCCAGAACCAAAGGTCACAGTTCAAGAATAAGGGGTAGGCCATTTAGGAATGAGATGAGGAAAAACTTTTTCACACAGAGAGTTGTGAATCTGTGGGTTTCTCTACACAAAAGGCAGTGGAGGCCAATTCAACGGATGTATTCAAGAGAGTTACCTAACGGAATCAAGGAATATGAGGAGAAAGCAGGAACAGGGTACTGATTTTGGATGATCAGCCATGATCATATTGAATGGCGGTGCTGGCTCGAAGGGCCGAATGGCCTACTCCTGCACCTATTTTCTATGGTCGATACAATTAGATCTACAGAAGACCAAAAAAATTAAATGCCAAATCAACAGTTATTGTGGAAAACACATTTTTCCAGTGTAGGTGGTAACATATTGACATGGACATAAGATTAACTGACTAACGAGAAATGGAGAGGTGGCACAAATAAGTCATTTTCTGATTCACACTGATGCTGGACTTCTTGCTGTTTATACAAATGACTTGGATCAAAAAAAGACAAAAGTGTAGTTGATAAATTCGCCTATGACTGAAAGATGGATAGGAAAGTAAGTTTAAACAGGACCTAATGCAATTGCCAAGGGATATAGGAAAGATATAGAACGGGTACAGATCTGGCAAATGTAGTATAATTGAAAAATTGTGAAATGGACCATTTTGGGTAGACAAATGAGAAAAATACTATTATCTAAACAATGAAGGAATATATATATATCCAAGTTAAAGGGATTTGAATACCCAAGCAGACGACTCACAGAATACTAATCACCAGATATTGCAAGTAATTAGAAAACTAATAGAATATTATTATTTACTACTAGGGCAAATTGAAAAAAGTTACCAGAAGGAGGTTACTTGTGAGACCACTTATGGAATACTGTACAGTATTGGTCTTCTTATAAATGGAAGGGTGTATGTGTATCTGAGGCAGTTTACAAAAGTTTTACAAGACTGATGTATGAGGAAAATTTGAAAAGGCTATGCTTGTATCTAATGAAGCTTGAAAGAATGAGCAGTGACTAATTTGAATCAGATAAGATTATGAAGGATCTTGACACGGTGGACATGAAGATGTTTCTTTTTGTATGAAATAGGAGATCACTGTTTTAAAATAAAGCGTTATCCCTTTAAGACAGACGAGGTGAAAAAAGACAGACGAGGGGAAATTATTTTCTCTCACCCAGTTAATATGTAAATGCCTAAAAGAAAATCAAATACTAAATTGTATGCATCAATATATTAATATTAAACTTATTTTAATTCTTGGTTGTAAGAAGAATTGATAGATTGGTTTATTTTAAGGTTAAAATGATCACTTACGTCAGATAACTTTCGACCTGCAAAAGAATTCGATCCATCTCTACATCCTTTTTCTCATAGAGCTCCTTTCCAACCCAGGGAAGGGCAGAAAGCATTGCATACACATACCAGTCAGAGCGAACCTAAAGAGAAGTCCAAATAAACACAAGTATTTAAACATTTTTACAATACAAATTAACATTTACTGTCAAAAATATTGAGAGAAGGCATAATTTTCTTAACGTGTAAAAATAGATATCAAAGCAACAGGAGATTTCCATTGAAGCAACTATATGGCTTACAATGAAGTGACAATAGGAAAATAAGAGTTTCTTTTGGTTATGTATTCTACTTTAAGTTAGCTGTAAGTAACAAGTTGAACTGGTATCTAACTTCCATCAAAATATTATAAAACATTCCCTTGTGCTTCTCAAATAAGTTTAATGTGAAAAAGACATTAAGAGAGACAGAATGTTTAAGAAGGAACTGCAGATGCTGGAAAATTGAAGGTAGACAAAAATGCTTGCGTTTAAAGGGGCCTGGAAAATGGAAGTCATGGAGTCGACAAAGAGTGTGTAAAGTATCTTGAACATAGGTAGGAAAGGATTTAACCAGGGGGGGGGGGGGAAATAGGATGTAGTCAAGGTATGTGGAAATAAGTTTGGCCGGACACGAACAGACAGAAACAATGGGTCTGCCAGGACAGTCAGGTTTGTGGATTTTGGGGAGAAGGTAAAATCGGGCCATTCGGGGCTGGGGAACGATGAGATTGGAGGGTTGGGAGGGCAGGGAGCTGGAAGTGATGAAGTCAGTGACAGTGTTAGAGATCATGGCCTGGTGCTCGTCTGTGGGGTCATGGTCCAAGGATAAGTAGGAGGAGGTGTCTGAGAGTTGGCGCGTGGCCTCAGCCTTGTAGAGATCAGCACGCTAGACTACCAGGGCACCTCCCTTGTTGGCAGGTTTGATCACCCAGTTAGAGTTGTTGCAGTGAGTTGAGGACTGAACGTTCAGGGGGGGGGGTAGAGTGATAAGGGTAATAAAATGGACAGTGGAAGAGGAAGGATAAAAGGGAGCTGAGTTTACAAAGGAGGGGAAAGGAGCAGGGTAACAGGAGGCCCCATCAAATCTTTCCACACCTTTCTACTTTCTGTAGGACCATTCCCCTCCCCCCCAGCTCCTCTGCTACCCAATGTGCCGTCTGCCCAAATACATTCCTTGCAACCACTGATATAACACTTGCCCCAAAACACCGCTTCTCTTACTTCAATCCAGTAGCCCTTCCAGATAATGCAAAGGAGAATGTGCATCTCTTCAAACCATGTCCACTGCATTCAAAGCTTCTGATTTGGGCTCCTTTACATCAGCAAGACCAAGTGTAGACTTGGCAACGGTTTCAGCGATCACTTGCACTCTGTCTGCTAAGGCCTGCTGGATCGCCCAGTTGCTAACTATTTTAACTCCTCTTCCCGTTTTAACCTTTCTGTCCAGCCTCTCCATGCTACAGTGGAGTCACACATAAGCTGGAGAATCAGCACCACATATTCCACTTGGGTAGTTTATAATCCAATGACATAACCATTCAAGTAATAACCACCCACCCGCTCTCTTTCCTGTGTTCCCCAACTCCTCCCTATAACATTTTGTCCATATCCCTTATCCCCAGATTTATATTTCATTTCTCCCCTCATCCGACATCCTTTTGTCTCCCTTTCACCTCTGCTTAACAAGTCAAGTCAAGTCAAGTTTATTTGCCACATACACATACGAGATGTGCAGTGAAATGAAAGTGGCAATGCTCGCGGACTTTTGTGCAAAAGACAAACAACAAAACAACCAAACAAATTATAAACACAATCATAACACACATATTCTTTTACATAATAAATAATAGAAGGAAAAACGTTCTGGAGAGTTAGTCCCTGGTGGGAAAGGCGTTTACAGTCCGAATTGCCTCTGGGAAGAAACTCCTTCTCAACCTCTCCGTTCTCACTGCATGGCAACGGAGGCGTTTGCCTGACCGTAGCGGCTGGAACAGTCCGTTGCAGGGGTGGACATGCCAAGCTCTTTTTTGCCTCCACCTCACTATCCAATTTTCTCCCCATACTCAAATCAGACTGAAGATGGGTCCTGACCCCAAACGTCATCTGTCCATTCCCTCCACAGAAGCTGTCTGACCTGCTGAGTTCCTCCAATACTGTTTTGCAAAAAAAAATCCATCTGATTACAAAGAGGAAAAAATCCCAGCAGAAAACACCATTTGATAACAATTTCCTACCTGTGGTATATCCTCCTCTTGCGTTATGTTGATAAAGTTTTCGAACATTGCCACCATGGATGGAGCAGCAATCACATGACAATTCACAAGATCAGACAGAAACCGAACCTGCACAAGGAACGCATCTTAATTGCAATAAAATTGTTTTATTTTTTAAGCTAGCAGCCAATTTCAAAAATCGGCTGCATTCTATTGAAACCTTCAAGCATTTAATTTCCGCTCAAAATATTACTTTTAGCCATTTAAGAAATAGAAAGCAACTTTCCCACTTGCATCAATAGCTACATAATACATTTTCTCAAAACGAGTAATCATGTATCTACTTCTGCTGTCAAAATTCCTCGAAATATATACTACAGTGTAACAATGACCTTCATTTCATGATCAATGCACGATAGTTGAAACTGAAAGTTTGCATTATTCCGTGTTGTTATATGCCACCAATGATATTTGTTTATACAGCAAGCATTTTAGAGAATACGATACATGTAATCAAAATATGTTTTTAAAAAATACATTAAAATGAGATACAGGTATAGCCCCAGATAGTATAAGTAAAAAGCTTAAACCATGAGAAAAGAGAAGTATGAAGACCAATGGCCACAAACTAAGACGTTGCAAATATACAGAATGCTGCAAGTGCTTGTCATTCACATTGTGCTCATCGGCAACATCACAATCATCATATTTCTAACAGCATTTATTCACAACGATTGTTTTTTAGTAGAATATGGGGTGTAAAGAAAGCGTTTCAGAGAGCTTTGTTGTTTTTATTTAAATAAAACTTATCTAACGGCAAACATGGCACTACAGTCAAGATTTTTGGAGCAGGATGTTGCAGCCATTACAACAGAAAAGTTGACTTACAGAAAAAACTGCCTCGGTGTACAAATTAGCTTTCAAACTTTCCTTCAGCTGTCTGATCATCGATTCGACAAATTCACCACCGAAGTTGTAATTCCTGGCATTTAGTAGCCCAACGAGTGTTGTGTATACAGGTAATTTTTCAGGAAGCTGTCTTGCTCTGTAGGGAAGATATTATGTCAAACAATGAACTAGGTATTTTATTATTGTGATAGAAAGTTATGTATTGCCATTACAGTAAAAATTGTTAAACATTTAGTGAGATGGTATTAAGACAAATAAGTAGTACAATGATACTATCAGCGGTAGATTTAATTACTTTCATAAAAACTTGTGTAAGTGTGCGCAAACAAAAGGCTGTAAAGAACAATTGCATTCTGTTTTGGCCACCCTACAATAGGAAAGATGTCATTAAGCTGGAAAGAGTGCAGGGAAGACTTTGCCAATTTACAATCAGACAAGTTTGGAGGGAAATGGATCGAATGCAGGTAAATGCAAAACTTAGATGCAGTATCCTGGTCCGTACATACAAGTTGGGTTGAAGAGCCTGTTATTGTGTTGTATGACCTTCAGTTAATGTTAAAATATCTCCAGCAGCCTATACACAAACTAAGTACTATTGGCAAAATTACAGGCAAATTTTCTCATCAAAAGTTATAATTTTTAAGAGATACAACATGGTAATAGACCCTTCTGCCCACTGAGTCTACACCGACCATCGATCACCCATTCATACAACCACCCCCACCACATATTTGGTGAATGTTGGAGGAAACCGGGATACCTGGAGAAAACCCACACTGTCACAAGAAGATCCTGCAAACTCCCCACTAAAGCACTCAAGGTTAGGATCGCACCAATGTCTCTGGGGCTGCAAGACAGCAGTTCTACCAGCTATGCTGCTACAGTGCCCTCCATAATATTTGGGACTAAGGCCCAATTTATTTATTTATTTATTTGCCTCTGTGCTCCACAATTTGAGATTTGTAATAGGAAACAAAAGGCACATGTGGTAAAAATGCACATTGTCAGATTTTATTAAAAGGTCATTTTTATACATTTTGGTTTCACCATGTAGAAATTACAGCTGTGTTTATACATAGTCCCCCAATTTCAGGGCACCTTAATGTCTGGGACACATGGCTTCACAGGTGTTTGTAATTGCTCAGGTGTGATTAAATGCCTACTTGATGCATGTATAAGAGAGCTCTCAGCACCTATTCTTTCCTCCAGTCTTTCTATCATTTTTGGAAACTTGTATTGCTGTTTATCAACATGAGGACCAAAGTTGTGCCAATGAAAGTCAAAAAAGCCATTATGAGACTGAGGAACAAGAATAAAACTGTTAATAGAGACATCAGCCAAACCTTAGGCTAACCAAAATCAACTGTGTGGAACAACATTCAGAAGAAAGCACTAGTGAGCTTACTAATCACAAAGGGACTTGCAGACCAAGGAAGACCTTCACAGCTGATGACTGAAGAAATCTCTGTATAATAAAGAAAAATCCCCAAACACCTGTCCGACAGATCAGAGACACTCTTCAGGTGTGGATTTGTCAATGGTCACTGTCCGCAGAAGACTTCATAAACAGAAACTACACAGCAAGATGCAAACCACTGGTTAGCTGCAAAAATAGGATGGCCAGGTTACAGTTTGCCAAGAAATACTTAAAAGAGCAACCACAGTCTGGAAAAAGGTCTTGTGGACAGATGAGACAAAGATTAATCTATATCAGAGTGATCGCAAGAGTGAAGTACAGAGGAGAGAATGAACTGGCCAAGATCCAAAGTATACCACCTCATCTGTAAAATACGATGGTGGGGGTGTTCTGGCCTGGGCATGTATTGCTGCTACAGGTACTGGCTCACTTATCTTCAGTGTTGATACAACTGCTGATAGTAGTAACATAATGAATTCTAAAGTGTATAGACGCAACTGCTCAAGTTCAAACAAATGCCTCAAAGCTCATTGGCCGGCGGTTCATTCTAGTACAAGACAATGATCCCAAACATACTGCTAAATCAACAAAGTTTTTCAAAGCTAAAAAAAGGTCAATTCTTGAGTGGCCAAGTCAATCACCCGATCTGAACCCAATTGAGTATGCCTTTTATATGCTGAAGAGAAAACTGAAGTAGACTAGCCCAACCTGCATAAGCTAAAGATTACTCTAATACAAGCCTGGCAGAGCATCGCCAGAGAAGACACCCAGCAACTGGTGATGTCCATGAATCACAGTTTTCAAGCAGTCATTGCATGCAAAGGCTATACAACAAAATACTAAACATGACTACTTTCATTTACATGACATTGCTGTGTCCCAAACATTATGGTGCCCTGAAATGGGAGGACTATGTATAAACACTGCTGTAATTTCTACATGGTAAACCAAAATGTATCAAAATTATACAGTGATGAAATCAGTGCATATGTCCACCAAAATACCTTAGCTAGCTTTGGTATTTAAAAGGTAATTTGGGATAAACACAAACTGCTGATTTGCCAATCATGCTCGTATTCAATTGTTGAATATAAATAATAATTTTCCAATCCACATCAGGAATAATTTATATTTATTTAGTTGCACAGAAATGAATTTACAATTTGAAATGTATAAATGATTAAATCAAGTTGCCTCACACACAAACTACAAAGTATCCAACTTACACGGCACAAAGTATTCTCAAGATTTTACTTTTATAGTTTGGCAAGTCAGCTTCCAAAACACCGGCCAAACCTTCCAGATTGCTCTCCAATGAGGAAGTGCTCTGCAAATCAAAACATATATATTGATGACAGGAGCCATAATGTGAAAAATCTCAAGAATAAAAAACACACAAAATATTTCAAATTACTACTAACAAATTATTCACTGTAGATAATTACAACCAAGAGAAAATAACTTGCATTTATATAGTATCTATTATGCAACATACAAAGTAATCACTTTGAAGATTTTTGGCAGTAATAAATGCTCATCACTTAGTTTGTGATTGAAGCAGCATTATGTCTGAAAACATATATACAGTAGGTACTCTTAATAAGTAGGTACTTTTGACATTCCTTCCCCATGATTTCAAAGCTTTCATTTTATTCTATAATAAAAATCATTCCAATCATCTGAGATATAAAATAAGTGATAAACTGTACTTTTTCTCCCACGCGACATATCAAAGACTCCAATCGGTCTTCAATTTCAATTGGTTCAGATGTCCTCCTCCGTTTGTGAGGTGTTCCTGCTGTGAAACAAGAGAGCCATCATTAATTCTGTCTGCTCTTTTGATTGAATGTTGTGCCACTGTGTAACGTGTAAGTTTCAAATTGCAATGTTCAAATTATAAAGGTCATATTCTTCAACTTTCTCTAAAATCCCCCGCAGTACAGAATTTTTGATTTACTTCACGTGAAACAATATCTAATTTCAAACCCTTACAGGCACAGAAATCGCTATCAAAACATGGGGGAGAACAGGGGGGACACAATTTCTTGGCGGACGCTCGCACATGTGCACACTCACACACACGCGAGGCTTCAGCTGTGGGCCCTGTGGACGGTAATTACGGGAACGACGGCCCAGGCTTATGGCCAGCGCGGAGAAACAGCGCTAGCTCCACGGCTCCGGACTGGTGTCCCGTCAGTCCAGGCAGGGCTGTAGGTTAACCCGGTGAGACAGGCAGAGTTGAGCGGGACACCAGTCCGGAGCCGTGGAGCTAGCGCTGCTTCTCCGCGCTGGCTGTGAGCCTGGGCCGTCGTTCTCGTAAGTCCAGGCAGGTAAGTTCAGGCAAGTAGGTTAACCTGGCGGGAAAGCCAGAGTTGAGCTGGGTTTAACGCTGCTTCTGTGCGCTGGCTGTGGGCACCGCTCCCGTCTGACTCCCAACGTCTCTGGCCATCCCCGGGCGTGGGAGGGGGGGCAGTGGCGGTTTGGCAGCGATTGCGGTGCCGGAGACCCGGGATCGATCCTGGCTGAGGATGAGCCGCATGTCTGTGTCCAGGGCTACCGAGTGTTTTTCGCTTGTGACCCTATGACCTGGGCATGCGATTCAAACTCCGCTCTATGATCTTTGCTCCACCTGGACGTCTCCCTCCTCCAATCATTGCGCTGAATTCTCATGTCCAGCACCCCCCGGGATTTTCGCCCCTATTCGGTAACCATGATCATTAGTTCTAGATTCTTCAGGCTGGGAAATTCTCCCCATACCTAGAAACAAAGAACTGCAGATGCAGGTTAATTCACAAAAGGACATAAAGTATGAGAGTAACTCAGCAGGTCAGGCAACATCCTTGGAGATCATGGATAGGTGACATTTCAGGTCAAAACCCTTCTTTAGACTCCACCCTCTCATACCTAGCCTGCTTCACCCCTTGACAACAAACACCATTTTTTAACGTATTTAAATGGAAATTGTCCAGGCATGATAACACAAAGACCCTAAATAAATTTGAAATTGATGCTATGCTATGCATAGCTACCAGCCTAATTGGAAAATGTGCACATTTTACATTAACATACAGGGACTGACAGGGTTGTGGTGAGATGCATTGCGTATTGAGCATAGCAGAGCAGCAGAACCTGAAACAGTGGACTAACCATGATCTCATTGTAAAGCACAAAATGTTGGTGGAATTCAGTGGGCCAGGCAGCAATATAGAGGTAATGGGCAGGCGTTTCCAGGATGAACCCCTCTTCAGACTAACTGGAGTGGGGGGGGGGGGGGGGGGGGGAGAGAGAAATCTAGACAAGAAAAGTGCGGGTAGTACAAAGGCTGGCAAGTGATAGATGCATACAGGTGGTTGGGTTGGGTTTGGGGTGGGTGTGGAGGCCAAAGATCTTAGAGCGGTGCAAGATAGACCACTCGACGAAAAAGCCGTAGTAGGTCATGGGTAATCTTTAGCGCCATTTCCGTAACCGGCTTCCGTCTCCACTGTAGTATCTTTGCATTGGTCACGGCGTCTTCATAGTGCTATTATCTTACCAAACACCACACAAATCAGGTGATTATTTTGATATTCCTGCCTAGTCTTCCATATCAACATTGAACATACAAAATATTCCTATTAGGAAGGAGCTCCAGAAAATCCTGCACCCACTCAAGCCATCTCCCCCCCCCCCACCACGAAAAAGACACGGAGCGATCGCCGGCCCCCTTGTTATTTTGCTAAACATCTATTTCCTTTCGGTGATTTTTTTTTTAAAATTTCCCCATCACCATTTCTGTACTTTTTCGATAGCTGCCATGACCCGTTTGATGTCATCCTTCGCCCTGCTCCTGGTCTCGACACAAAAGGCTGGAGTAAATCAGCAAATCATGCAGCATCTCTGGAGAAAAGGAATAGGTGATATTTGGGGCTGACTTTTTCGATAGCTGCCATGACCCGTTTGATCAAAGAGTCAAAGTATCCTTTATTTTCATTCAGGCCTTTCGGTCAGAACAAAATTTCGGGCCCTTTGCCCTGCTCCTGGTCTCGGCCCGCACCGATCTGCCATGGGTGTGTGTTTATGTGTGTGGCAGAGCCTGAGGGGAGAAGCGCCAGCACCAAGAGCGAGTGAACGCGCGAGCAGACGGATGAAAGCAAAGATCATAGAGCGAAATAGGTGACATTTCGGGTCGATACCCTTCTTCAAACTGAGTCAGGGGAAAGAGGAACCAGAGATATAGACGGTACTAAGGACAAATGAATGGAAGATATACCTATATCTCCCGTTTCCCTTTCCCTCGACTGTCAAATATCACCTATTCCTTTTCTCCATAGCTGCTGCCTAATCCGCTGATTTACTCCAGCCTTTTGTGTCTGTCTTCTGTTTAAACCAGCATCTGCAGTCCTTCCCTGTACAAGGTATGGTGCCTTTTTAACTGAACGCATGACTGAAGTCGGGTTGGGTCAAAGATAGGGTCGGGAAATGGCGTTACTGAAATGGCAGGAGTTACGCTCCGTTGCGTACTACATGTCAGTCCATTGGATTTTGCAAGAGTGGTCCATCTTGCTCCGCTCTAAGATCTTTGGTGGAGGTGGGGTGGTGAGCCATCTGATGAACAGACGGGTGGTGTCAATGACAAAGGCTGGCAGTGAAAGGGAGACAAAAGTGGCAAATAAAGAGTTAAGCGGAGTGAAATGTAAAGCTGGAGGGAGGAATGTGCATGGAAGGCAACCGAGTAGATAGAATAATTAATTTTAGCATGGGGCAATGGAGTTATAATGAAAGACATATTTATGTATCTCTCCAAAATATTTTACTTTCAGTTTTTGAAGTAGGTATTAATGCAAAAGTAGTAAAATACTGGAGTCAATTTGCACATGTTTCCACAAACAGCTTTATGTGCAGATGTTTGAGTGGCAATATGAAGGATTATAAAGTACAAACAAAACCAATGTGTTAGGACACTCAGCTGGTTGAGCAATGTTTTGTGGAAAGGAAAGCTGAATTAACACTTTATGTCAATAACCCAACATCAGATCGGAGGATTTTGATGACAATAATCCATCTCCTTGTTCAAATTAGATCCATGGAATATTTTACATTAGCTGAGAGACGTTGCCTCGTTTTAAACTTTCAATCAAAAGGCGGCAAATCCGCCAGTTCAGTGCACCTTTGGCGCTGCTCCGGAGGGGGAGGTGGAGGGATTAACAAGGAGCCCGCGGGAAACATCGCCAGGGAATGATTGCGGGACGGTCTTCAACCGGGGAGAAGCCTCTCTGTCCACGTCTCCGTGCCAGCTGAAGAGTAGTCGGCCAAATGGGGCGTCGTCACGGAAACCGGCCGTGAGGCGGCAGCCCCTAGTCGCACGGACATCGTGTACTTACTTCTACCGCTCCGCTTTCACCTACCGTCATTATCGTCGCTATGCCGCCTCCTCGACATTTCTATCCGGCCGTCGGATCAACGTGAAGGGCTGACTGATTTAAGCTAATTGTCCACTCGTTACCTCCCTCCCTCCCCCCGTGTAGCGCGGCGGCGGCGGCGGCGGCCAGGAGCAGCAGCAACAGCAGCAACGGTGCAGCGCGGCGGCGGCTCACCCCGACTAATGGCCGTCTCCTCTCACAACCTCTTCCGGGGCACCTGAAACCAACTCCTTCCGGCCGCGCCGCCGGATGGTTCTTCTCCTTCTCTTGCCCGGCGCGTCAGCGGCTACCGGGACTCCTGCTCCTGCGCCGGGACACGGCAGCTCGTCCTGTTTACTTGTCTGTCTGTCTGGACGGACCGACGGACAACGCGTAGGTTCATTTGCCCCCCGGGCGTGCGGTGCGGTGCGGTGCTAGGCCGCCGCTGCTGCTGCCATGGAGACGTTGCCTCAGCCCGGCTGCCTGATGCCGGCGCGCGGCAGCAACGGCAACGGCAACGGGAGCCCGCGCTCGTCCCTCCACAATCGCCCGCACCGAGGGCCGGCCCACAAACGGGTGAGCGTCTGTCTGTCTATCTACCTACCCAGGGCCAAGCTAGTCCTCTCACTAAGTAGACCAGAGAGCTAGCTGCAGGTGGTGATGGTGGTTTACAAAAACACAAAGATGTTGGAGTAACTCAACTGTCTGAAGAACAGAGAGTGGTGAATCTCTGGAACTCTCTGCCACAGAGGGTAGTTGAGTTTCGTTGTCTCTGTACTGTACACTGACAATGACAATTAAAATTGAATCTGAATCTGAATTGAGGCCAGTTCATTGGCTATATTTAAGAGGGAGTTAGATGTGGCCCTTGTGGCTAAGGGGATCAGGGGGTATGGAGAGAAGGCAGGTACGGGATACTGAGTTGGATGATCAGCCATGATCATATTGAATGGCGGTGCAGGCTCGAAGGGCCGAATGGCCTACTCCTGCACCTAATTTCTATGTTTCTAAGAAGGGTCTCCACCCGTTCGTTCGCAATACAATACCGTTTATTTGTCATTTGAACCTCACATGAAGTTGGCAGAGATGCTGCCTGCCTCGCCTGTTACTCGAGCATTTTGTGTCTACAGAGTAACTCAACAGATCAGGCAGCATCCACGGAAGAGGCCGGGACCCTTCTTCTTAAGCTCTGACACGTCGCTTATCCATGTTCTCCAGAGATGTTGCCTGACCCACTGAGTTACTCCAACATTTTGTGTCAATTCATCTCACCATTGCATTGAGCTACAATGCAAAGGACTATATTCTGCACTCTATTCCTTCGCCCTACCTTTTGCACTGAATTTGGCTCAATTGTATTTATGTGCAGTATAGTATTATCTGATTTGATTAGATTTCACCCTTCATTGTATCTAACTACACATGACAATAATAATCCAACACCTAGCGAGGTTTTGTGGCAATTCAAACATCCCAATTTTCCCATTTAAATGTTTTTTACTCATTTAAATGTTTTTTATTCATTTTGCCACTCACTGCCACTTTATTGTTTATTTGATTTCTAAACGCTTGAATTTACTTCCATTTCTGAAGTAGGTTTGTTTTTCAAATATTCGCTCTTCTGTACTTTCCGGATAAAACAAATTGATCTGCTTCACTATAGGGGGGTTGCACGTAAGGTCACTGGGTCATAGGGCTTGACGCTCAATCCATCTGGAGGACATCCGTCACTTCCGGTATATGTTATTAATACAAGAAACGCGTACTTTCCAACCTGTTAAAAACCGTCAAAAAATGTTGAATTTTTGCACTGAAAAAAATTGTGGGAGTCGGGGTAAGTGTGAGAGACATGTACCCAACTTTAGAATTCCAAAAGTGAAGCGGCGAAATGAAGGTATAGAGAAGGCGGAACTGAAGGGACTACAGCAGCTAAAGTGCTTGGTAAACATTGGCCGTGCAGATATCGGAATTGAAAATATTGGAAATTATCGCGTTTGCTCATTGCATTTCATCAACAGTAAGGCATTATTTGTGTTTTTTCTTGATTCCTTTGGTATCTAAAAATTTTCAGAAGTGATAAATCTGGCTAAATTTTTCTTCAGATACGTTTTCATTTTGTATGTAAAAACCCACGAGAACCATGGGCGATTTAAAAAAAATTACAGCCAGATTTATCACTTCTGAAACTTTTTAGATGCCAAAGGAATCAAGAAAAAACACAAATAATGCCTTAGTTGATGAAATGCAGTGAGTAAACGGCCAATGTTCGGCAAGCACTCTGGCTGTTGTTGCCCCTTCAGCTCTCGCTTCTATCTACCGTCATTTCTCCTCACTTTTGGAATTCTTAAGTAGGCTAAATGTCTCACACGCTTATCCCGATTTCCATAATTACTTACAGCGCAAAAATTGACAATTTCAGAGGGTTTTAACGGACCCGCTATGCTGGAAACAATGGTAAGTGCCTACCTGCAGTTCATCGCGTGTACTCCATTTGGAGTAGCGTAGCAACAGTACGGGTCATGGGTCGTGACCCGACTGCCGTGAAACCTCCCTATTGTCCATTCTCGAGGAAAGTGAAACTGATAAATGCAATTTGAAACATTTTTTGTTTCATTGTGTTGTATTTACCTGGCTCAAATAAGGTCATTAAATGTCGTTGAAATTAAACTTTAATTCTGTATCCATAGGTTCTGAGTTATTTTTAAATGGTCTAGATTATTGTCTGAGGTACAGTGCAAATCATTTGCTGCATGCTAACCAGTCGGAGGAAAGACAATACACGATTACAATCGAGCCATTCACAGTGTACATATACATAAAGGATCATGTTTAGTGCATGATAAAGCCTGTAAAATCTGATCAAAGAACTTCCGTAGTATTCTCAACATATGCAGTGGTTTGTTTTTCAAATACCGTTCTGAATTGTTAAATATAATCTTGGGTCAATCTTAGGTGGAGATAATTAATAAATGTGAAATAGATAGTACATGTATAGAAATACGTATTGGACTATTTGCTGCCTTTCACTATTTGTCCAGGGAGAATGCCATTTCATTCTGTACCTTTCAGAAAGTTTCCAAGACATAACTTGTGCAAAAGATGGATACAAAGTTTCTTACTGAACTGTTGCCTGGGGTTATTTATGTCGTAGTAAAATGTACTTATTTACTTTGAAACATAACATGGTAGGTAGGTGTAGCACACTTCAAAATAACATATGTGTAAGAAGGAACTGCAGATGCTGGTTTAAACCGAAGATAGATACAAAAAGATGGAGTAACTCAGCGGAACAGGCAGCAACTCTGGAGAGAATGAATGGGTGACATTTCAAGTCGAGACTATTCTCTCCAGAGATGCTGCCTGTCCCGCTGAGTTACTTCAGCTTTTGCGAAGGCTAGAAGAGATTAATGATTATGACAGTAAACAATTTGATTTCCATTTTACAAACTAATTTCCAAAATGTAGAGATCAAGTCTAGTTTTCCACCACCTGTAGATGATTGCTATCATCCCTTCATGTCTCTGGCCTCCCACCCCTTGATAATCCTGCCAATTTAAACTAACCTTTCCTCCTACCTATCTCTACATTTTGTAATTTGTATTATTTCTTAACCGTTAACGGCCTCAATGGAAGATTGTTCACCTGAAACTAATGTTTCACACATGCCTTGCCAAAGTTTTTGCAGTATTTGCTCTCTTTGTTTTGGATCTTGATGGGTTTTATATTGTATCTCCTATGAGATTTAATTTGATTATATCCTGAGAGATACAATACATAATAAACATTATGTTCGTGCATAAAGCTATAATGTTTTAGTGTTCCTTTGTCAGATTTTTAATCTGTAGAACCACTCTGATTTGTCTATGTGATCTAAATTCACCAAAAGTTTGATAAGATTGGCTGTTGTTATAATGCGTTCATCTGATATTTTTTGAAATGTTTTGCATATTGCAATTACAAACTTTTCATATTTCTACTGTGCATTAACTAGTGAAAATAGTGCCTGCTCAATAATCTGTTCCTATTTAGAAGATTTTGCATCTTGCTTTGGTGTTGGTCTTTGCAGCGTGAATTTTCATGATGCATATTTATTCACATGAAAGCAATTGCAGTAATCCATTACTGGAATACTTCTGCTGATGCAGAATACTTCTTGAAACCTGATACTTTTGATATTGAGTAAGCAACTCGAGGATTGTCCCAAATAGTAACTGTTTTTCTTCATTTAATTCCCAATAAAATAAATTAATATTTTTATAATTGCATAAATTATCTGACAAGTGAAAGATTATTCATTTTTATTTAAAAAATAATGAATAAAATAATCTTCTAACAACTGGAAAGCATGTTTTGTTCATTTCCTCATTTAGATATGATATTGCATTGTATATAATTCTATGTTTTTCCTTTCAGTAATATCCCTATGTTAACTTTTTTGTTTTAGGCATTTGCACTTTATATCAAATCAAGACAAGTCTCTAAAATCAGCAATCCAGAATTGGATGAGGAAAATATACATTGGGAATGCTGCGGACAGCAGTTTGATAAAGAAATGTGCATTCACAAACATGTGGGTAAAGAGCATATGTCTGAGGTCCTGCAACAAACTGAAGCAATTTTCAAGTTGTTAGGACAAAATAAATCCAAGCTTACAAGAAAGCAAGATTTCACAGAAAACACAATTTTATTGTCACAACACACTAAAACAAAGGAAGAATTTGACATGTCTACATGGATACCTGATACAAGCCACATTAATTTTGATCTAGCATGGTAAGTACATTATATTTGCTATATTTTATTTACTGAAATGAAATAATCATGGAAACTTCATCGTCCCTAACTTCTGATTTTCAGATTTCCTTTTTTAGGAAAGCCAGTGTTTTTATACTTTGAAAACAAAGCTGCTGTAAAATTATCTTAATAAGTTAAAAAGATTGAATCAAAATTTCAAACTATTCAAAATTTCGAACTATTTTTTTTTAATTGAATCCTTGCTGGAAATGTGTTTATTTTCCTTATATGTGAAATCCACACATTGAAACTAAACCTATGTTTTCTTATTTAGAATTTAAATGGTGCTGTCCAAATTCTTTTAAAATTAGCATTAAAGAATTTGAGCCACAACAGTTTAAGTGAATTTAAAAAGTACACACATGATAGATTAAGTAAATTTGTAAATATGCAGAGCTGAAAATAGAAAATGGCCACCTTCACTTTATCGTGACAGTTAGAATTGCAGCAAAGTGGGGAACAGGCCCTTCGGCCCATCGAGTCCACACTTATTAGCAATCCCCGCACATTAACACTATCCTACACACACTAGGGACAATTTACATTTATACCAAGCCAATTAATCTACAAAACTGTACGTCTTTGGGGTGTGGGAGGAAACTGAAGATCTCGGAGAAAACACACGCGGTCATGGGGGAGAATGTACGAACTCCGTACAGACAGCACCCGCAGTCAGGATCGAACCAGGGTCTCTGGCGCTGTAAGGCAGCAATTCTACTGCTCTGCCGCTCTGGTTTTGGTCTTTCATTTTAATTTGGAAATACAATGTAGAAAAAGGTCCTTCAGCCCACGGAACCCAAGCCGACCAGTGATTACCTGTACACTAGTTCTATCCTACACTCTAGGGACAATTTACAGAAGCCATTTAACCTATAAACTTGAATGTCTTTGGGATGTGGGAGGAAACCAAAGAAAACTTGCATGGTCACGGGAGAATATATAAACTCCATCCGACAACACACGTAATCAGGATTGAACCAGGTATCTGGCCCTATCGGGCAGCAACTTTAATGCTGCGCCATTGTGCTGCCCATTTAAGTTGAATGACCTTTTATTAGAGCTGAAAAAAGTTCACAGGTTATAATGCAGGAAAGATTAAATAGCCAAAGGAACAATACAATGAGAAAGAGGTTGCAATGGGACAAGTCAAGAAACTGAACCAGCCAGCTGAATATGTGAGTGAGAGCAGCAATATAACCTTTTGATACAGTTGAACTTAATGTCAGGGCCGGCCTTAAGCCGATTGGACTGATTGCTCCCAATTGGGCCCTGCACCTAAGGGGGGCCCCGCGCTAGAGTAATTCAAAGCTCCTCTCTAGGATCTTTGGAGTAATCTACTCTCGGCTCGGGTAGATCTACTATGGGTGGAGAGGGAGTAGAGGGGTGGAGGGGGAAGAAAGGGGTAGATTCGGGGAGGGGGATGTGAGGGGGAATGGAGAAGGGTGAGAGGGGGAGGTCCCTCACGGTCCCAGGGCAGTGCTCCCTCCCCTCCAGTCACCGTGCTTCACGCACACAGCCCGGCTCCACCCCTCTCCCCGGGGAGACGCGGTGAACAATAGAGGGAGGGCCGGACCGGGGTTTGGAGCAATGTTTACAAAACTCGGCCTCAGCTCACATGCGTTCGCCCAGACCCCGGCATCCGCTCCCGCTGCTGGCCCTCTCCCTCCCTTCTGTTCCTCCCTTCTATTCCCTCCCCTCCCTTCCTCTCCCCTCTTTTCCCTTCCCCCCCCTCCCTCCTCTTCTCTCTCCTTTTCCTCACTCTTTTCCCTTCTCCCCTCCCTTCTCTCCTTCCTTCCTTCTTTCTCTCTTACCTCACTCCTCTCCTCCTTCATCCTCTTTTCCCTCCCCTCCCTCCCTTCTCTCCTACACACACACACACACACACACACTCACACACACACTACACACTCACACACACACACACACACACACACACACACACACACACACACACTAACACACACACACACACACTAAGTTAGGATGGGGTAGAAGCCCAAAATTTAATGCCTGGACTGGTTTTCCGCCAATAGTTATTGGGTTGCCAGGATCTAGTTAATTAAATTACTTTTTTTTTCATTTCAGTCGCTAAAACAAGTGGTATTGTAACTATGTACTTTTCAGAGATGATCTACACATTTTGTTTGTTACTTGTAGGCTTACAGGTATGCAATTTTATATTAAAATGTAGCTTAGATCTTTTTGGTCCATTAACTCGCAGGCACTTTTTAAGCGCACATTTTGATTACTTTCCATGCTACCATAGAGATATAAAGTCTATAATAGACTTTACTTGTATTTCTATGATTCTACAGACCTTGGTTGGGAACCTGGGGCTCACCAAAATTATTCCCAATTGGGCGCCGCACCTCCTAAGGCTGGCACTGCTTGATGTAGTATGAAAAATTGATCAGCGTGCATTATAACCCCATTGATTCTCACAGACAACTTGATTACATTTCCTCCTACTCTGCTTTCTTGAAGGACTTCCTCAATTCCATTGGTTTTACTAGCACCTTTGAATGCTATCATGCCACTTGCTGTACCACTGCATCTATTATTCCACAACTGATTATTCCATGCCTGCCACGTGTGTGACTGGGCGCTCAGTAATGGCTGTTTCATTTCCCTCACTTCCCCAGCCTTACCTTCTGCAAACCATGGTTCGACCCTCTTGTCTTTGCCTTTAGCCATTCAAGCACTCACATTGAACGGGTTACTCTGTTCCCTTGTTACTTGCTTTAGCCTGATGTTGCCACCAAACACTTCCATCCTTTCCTTTTTCAGCTAGGAAAGAAGTAAAATGAACACAGAAAACACTGGAAAGTCAATGAGTGAGGCATCATCTGTGGAAAGAGAAACCATTAATGTTTCAGCTCCTTAACTCTTCGCCAGAACGGAGTGTTCCCTCTGTGACACCCTCATGCAGTTCTTTGCCGTCTCCAGTACCCTTTTGCACTTTCCATTGCACCTTTCTCTACAGTCACAGGAGATGCACACATGCATTTTTACTTCTGTCCTTTCCAACATTCAAGACCTCAAATCCTTTTTTATACTGTAAAGCAGCAATTTTCTTGTACTTGTACATGCATTTCCAATTTGATAGTGTATTCTTTGCTCATGCTGCAATTGCTTCTGACACTGATGTAGTCTTATTAATAGAGTATTAATGTGGTAACTACTTTCAGTCCCTTAATATGATCCATGTCTCTTTAATTTTTCTGTCTCGTTCGCACTTAATTCTCGGCTTCTTATGCGATTCCAGAAATGTGCAAGAATAATTTAAAGGATAGCAATGTGTTTTCTTTATATCTTTGTGGATTTAACAAGGAGTTCAACCTATATTTTCACTTGCAGTCCTCTGAATCTTCCTGTTTCTTTACTTGACTCTTTTTTGTAATCATTTAATCCTTTCTACCATGGTCAATTTCTGTTCTTTCCTCACTTCCCCATGATACCAATTTCTATTTTGTATCTCCAATATTTTCTAGTTGTGATGAAAGGTCATCACCTTCAAATGTTTAACTTGTAGCTCTCCATAGCTATTGCCTGACCTGAATATTCTCTTGAATTTCTGTTTTCTTTTTCTCATAATACCATTTTGGTGGCTGGATTTAGAAAGTCTTATTGTGCTTATTCCTAGTACAACAGGTGAAGTGCTGTTGTATTATTCCTATTGTGACATAGAGGAGCCCCAGGTGATCTGCACGTGGCAAAAAGCCCTGTGTCATCAGCTGCATTTAACTGGCAAGGTAAGAGAGGACTATCTTCTATACCCAACCTGTCTGATGTTACCATGTGAATTATGATCTTGTATGGAAAATCAGAAGGAAGGCTGGTTTAAAAAAAAAACTAAGTCTGGGATCGAGGATAGAATGGTAAATTGGATCGAAAATTGACTGCAAAATTGGAAGCAACGGGTAATGTTTAGTAGGTATTTTAATGCCTGGAGGTGACTTGGGCACTGGGTTTCATTGCATGTAGTACTTTGTACCTTGTTTGTGAAAGTTGTGATGATTAAGAAGTTTGTAGATGATAGAAAAGTTTGACATGTGGTTTATCAACAAGTAAAACTTTAGACTGCAGGAAGATGTAGGTTGCCCGGTGGTTTAGACCGAAAAATGGCAAATGGGATTTCCTCTGCATGCTCTGGTCTCCTCCCACATCCCAAAGATATGCAGGTTGGTAGGTGAATCTTGTGTCAAACATTTCAGTCATCTATAAATGTTACTTTCTTTATAGCTCCCCGTGTTAGGGACAAAGTACTAAATGTCGTGGAACCCTGTTAACAGCTGTAAATTACCCCCAGCATGTGGTGAGCAGCAGAGTATGGTGGAAAAGTTATTGGGAATGTGTGGAGAGGAAAATGTGTAGGATTACAGTAAAAATGGGTGATTGAAAGGGTTTTGGGACAAACTAAATTGGCTATAGTGTTTAGTTATAGTGTATAGAAGGAGTTTCTTCCCAGAAGCCATTAGGACTGTAAACTCCTATCTCACCAGGGTCTAACTTTACTGTACCACTCTACAGTTTTTTTTTAAATTGCTGTTTTTTTTCCCTTTTTCCTTCAGCCCACAATATTTAATATGTAAAAGAATATGTGATTCTGTTCCATTCTGTTTGTAGTTTGGTTTGTTGTTTTTTTCGCACAGTGTCCGCGAGCATTGCCACTTTTCATTTCACTGCACATTTCGTATGTGTATGTGACGAATAAACTTGACTTAACTTGACTTCCTTCTGTATCTCTCTATGACTAAATGTGAGAGGGTGCATTTGGGAAGCTGTGACGCCACAAGGAAATACGCAATAAATGGGAATACACAATAAATGGGAATATATTGAGTGATGTCAGGAACAGGGGGATCTTGAATTATATGCATACAAATCTTAAAAGGTGACAGGGTTGTTCAGTACAGTGGTTGAAACAGCACATGGATTACTTCATTGATGAGGCACTGAATATATGTGCAGGGAGGTTATGCTGGACTATGCACTATCTATATTATAATATTACTAAAACTCTCATCTTGTTTGTTTCTTTCGCTGTCTGGGAGTATGTTGTCCTGAAATTACGTCAAAATGGCACACGATAGCGCTACAATTTTTTGGACCACCTTACTCACCATTGTCCTGTGGTGTACTGTTGCAAGATTCATTCAGATTGTTGGTACATTTTAAAGTTATTCACATTTTAAACTTTAGAAAAAAGGACTTTGACAAAAATTGATTTTCTGCACTGGCAGTTAGCAGCGTATGATGTCACAATGGGAAGCCCGTTACAATGTTAACAACGCACAGGACTCCCAGTGCAATGAGAGATTTGTTATATTGTAAGGAGAGGGAGGGAGGGGAGGAGGAGAGGGCGAGGTTTGTTGTTTAATGTTATTTAAACATTGTGTTTAATGGGGGAGTGGGATACGGGGGAGGTAAGGAGTGGGGGAGCAGGGAGATAGAGGGAGAGGGTAGGGAAGGGGCTATGGGTGAGTGGTGGACTATTGCGTTGGGGGAACGGGTTGCGTTTGGGGAACAGGTGAGTGGTGGAATATTGCATTGGGAGAACGGGATCCACTTGATCTAGTATCCAGTTAAAAATGATACTCTAAATTACATGCCACAGCATGAGATACTTTTAGTTTATTATTGTCATGTGTACTGAGGTACAGTAAAAATCTTTTTTGTTGTGTGCTATGCAGTCAGTGGAAAGACTATACACGATTACAATCAAGCCACCCGCAGTGTACAGATAGAGGATGAAAAGAACAATGCTTTGTGCAAGATAAAGTCCAATTAATGATAGTCTGAGGGTCCGAATGAGGTAGATGGTAGGTGAGGACCGCTCTCTAGTTGGTGATAGGATGGTTCAGTTGCCTGAGAATGGCTGGGAAGAAACTTTCCCTGAATCTGGAGGTATGCATTTACACACTTCTGTGCCTCTTTCCTGGTGGGAGAGAGGGGAAGAGGGTGTGATCGGGGTGAAACGTGTCCTCGATTATGCTGGCGGCCTTGCCGAGGCAGAGTGAAGTGTAGACGCAGTCTGTGGAAGGGAGATTGGTTTACATGATGGTCTGGGCTACGTCCACAATTCCCTACAATTTATTACAGCCTTGGATGAAGCTGTTCCCAAACCATGCTGTGATGCTTCCTGATAAAATACTTTATGATGCATCTGTAGAAATTGGTGAGAGTTGTTGGGGCCAAACTTCCTAAGTCTTCTAAGGCAGTGGTGAGTGACATTGTGCTACTTTCTTGGCCATTGCTTTGATATGTCTGGTCTAGAACAAATTGCTAGTGATATTTACTCCTAGCAACCTAAAGCTTCCAACCATCTCTACTTCAGCGCCATCAATGTATATCGTGGTATGTGCACCGCTTCGCTTCCTGAAGTCGATCACAATCTTCTTTGTCTTGCTGACTTTGGGAAAAGTTTTTGTCTTGGCGCCAGGTTACGAGGTTCTCGATCTCCTTTCGGTATTATGTATCGTCATTATTTGATATCCAGCTGAATACGATGGTGCCATCTGCAAATTTGTAAATTGATTTGGAATTGTACTTGGCCGCACAATCATGGGTGTGTGTATAAGGAGTAAAGAAGGGGGCTGAGACACATCCTTGCAGGGCACCTGTGTTGAGGATTATAGTAGAGGATATTTGTCACTTATTTTCGCCGATTGGTGTCTGTTGGTTTGAAAGTCGAGGATCCAGTCGTAGAGGTGAGTGCTGAATCCCAAGTTCCATGAGTTTATAGATGAGGTTGGATGGGATAATGGTACTGAAAGCAGAGCTGTAGTTACATGAATAGAAGTCTGATGTGGTGTCTCTCTTATCCAGGTGTTCCAGGAAAACTAAGTACAGATACCATAATACAGGAAAGATGGGAATGCATCAGTGGTTGCAAGGTAGATTTATGTAAGTATTGCAGGGTCTGGAATATTATGGTTTTGAGGAAAGATTAGATAAACTAGGGTTGTTTACATTTGAGCAAAGCAAGCTAACGCAAGGTTGAAGTGTACAAAAGGTTGGAAGAGTGAGAAGCAAAGATCTATTTTCCTGAGCAAATAAATTAAAAAATCAGTGTGTTCAGATTACAATAATTGCTTAAAGGATTAAAGGGTCAATAAGGTGCAGGTGCTTGTAAACCATTACCTGTCAATGTGGTGGAGGCAGAAAAGTTATTGTATTGAACATAATTTCCATGTGTACTTGAAGGGTTATAATCTGCAAGGTTTTGACTTTTTGCAGAAAGGTGGGATTAGATTGGGTTGCTCTTTTCTGACCAGCATTGATATAACGAGCCAATTGCTGGACTTCCCGAGTCAAATTCTCCATGATTCTTTGATTAAATAATGTTTCACAGTATCTGGGCTTTTAGGATTGTTAACCCTAACCCCAATTCAGACAAATCTGACATTGAAGTTGGAGTTGCAAACTTTCAGAAACAAACTGAAAGATTGCCTGTTCAAGTTACACAGCTGGTAAAGCAGCTGCCTCAAAAGGCCAGGGACCTGGGTTTGATCCTGACCTTGGGTGGAAATAAAGATACAAGCTTGGAAGGTAAAATGTCTGAATTAGACTTGTAACAGAGAGACTGTGCATACAAATAGTTAATCAGAATTGCTAACAAATTGTATGACTGCATTGGCAGGAAGAACCATCACAACATGATTAATATTGCAATATTGTATCCAATCAAACGATAAGGTGCTATCTTTCAAGCTTCTTTTGAGAAAGCTAAAAGAATTTAGCATAGTAAGTGGAGAATGTGTTATGTTACTGTGGTAAAAGATTGGCCATGATCTTGTTGAATGATGGAATAGGTCCAAGGAAACAAATGTCCTTTCGTACTTTCATTTCTTATGCCGTCAGCCGCCTACACTTTTTAACCAATGTTCAACTGACTAACTATTTGTCTCAAGTCAATAAAGATAGTTTACCGAACAAGTTCTTTATACATTTTCTTTTGTGCTACAACAACAGGAAGGTGTATGCTAATTTCAGGCTTTATGTAGAAAGAGAAATGGAAAATTATTCTCTAAATTAATAAATACGAGAAATAAAAAATTGAACTGAGTTTTCAATTTTGTAACTAATGCTGCTATAAACTGATAAATCTTTAAAGGTATTCCAAACAGTTGGTTTATAGGCAATATATTTTATTTAATGTAAAAGTAACTCTGGAATAGTATTAGAAAATTTGAGGTCCATTTGAGCAAACGATCTTTCAGTTTGTCTCTGAAAGTTGAAAAGTTCAACATTACTGCATTGAAATGTCAACCCAAGAACTCTGAGAATGGAACAGACTGACACTGACAATCAATTAAAGGATTAATTATTTTATCCATAGACATGACTTGGTAGCTAATTGTACTGAAACACATATTTGTTTAGCAGATTTCTATGAGTATTAATACACTGCTGGTTCTGTCCTAAATTTGGTCAAAGTTCACTTGTCACTCTTACAGAAGGTTAACCACTAGTTTATACTGAGTATAAAATGAGTCATTAAACCATCAACTTTTCTTTTAGGTGCGTCTCTCCAAAGAGGGAATTAATGGAACAGTTGGTGGATGCAAAATGGCAACTGAGCTGTATATTCAAACTATGCTTTCCCATCCACTCTTTCAAAATATGTCCATGGAGGACTTTAAGGTAAATGAGAAACTGGGTCTCCCCTACGTTAAAAAATAATCCATTGTAAATTTAACAAACATTTCATTTTAACCATAGTTATGGAAATATTGTTTAAAAAATGTTTTTCACATATCCTTATGTAATCTCGTGCAACAGCTTGTGACATCTTATTTTCAAATATTTTTAGTAGTATAATTAAACTCTCGTTATGACATCAAAGAAGCACAAGTTGAGAGTTTAGTATATAGCTGTGCTGGTCTTCACTATCTGTACCTAAAGGAACAGCTTCCCATGATTTGTCCAGACTCATCGTTTAATATATTAATATAAAATCTCTATTTCTAAACTAAATAATACCAGAAATGGTCAAAAAGTGCTGCAGTAACTCAGCAGGTCAGGCAGCATCTCTGGAGAACATGGATAGGTGACGTTTTGGGCCGAGACCCTTCTTCAAACAATGCCAGTCTCTTTCATTGTATCTTATATTAAAGACGAGGAGTCTGGACAGATCATTAGGAAGCTGTTTCATAAATATCTTTGTTCTGCCTCTAAACACTAAATAATTACCAGGACCCCTGGTCAAAAATGCCGTTTCTGCAGCCAACATCAGCAAATCAGGCCAGCATCTCTGGAGATTTTACATGGATAGGTGACGTTTTGGGGCCAAGACCCTTCTCTCCAAACAATGCCCCCCCGTCTCTTCAAAGTCAAAGCCCCCGTATGGCTTCAAAGTTAAGAAAATATGTCTTGCACACCGGGTCTGGTGTTAGATATAGTTTTTTTTCCCGCGCTCCAAGCCGCGCGGGGCAGTGAGGTTAGGCCCCGCTCTGATTTTATATTAATATATTAAAAGACGAGGAGTCAGGACAGATCACTAGGAAGCTGTTTCATTAGGTAGATATGTTGATTTGTTCTGCCCCTTCTCTGTTGTGCAACCTTGCAATTATTGTCCGTTTTATTCCATGTTTTTCAACTTTGGTGATCGCACCTTATCAAAGGCCTTTATGCTTAGGCTTGACAGCGTTACTCTCATCAGTTCCATTCCATACCTCATCGAAAATTTATTTCATGTTGCTTAAACATAATTTACATTGAACAAATCTATGCTGGCTTGCTTTAAGTAATCCATTTTACTTTGTGTAACTGCTGATCCCGTTTGGGATCAATGTTTCACAAACCTTTCACATAGCCCAGTCACTTTAATCAAAGCAGTTCCTTACTGCCTTTTTTGAAAAGGGAGACATTATCGCCATTCTTCAGTGCTGTAGCAGTTCTTTGGCACCACACCATGTTCAAAGATAGCAAAAAAAATGTTTGACGTCTCCACATTTTCTTATGCAGCTCTCACTGAATTTTATGACTGAAAACAGAAACTGCTCATTGCTTTTACCCCAAAATGGTTAAGGGTGAGAAATAAGCTCTATAGTTTTTTTTAAATGGACAATTGGAATTAAAGTGCATATCAGATATGAACTAATGGAATGGCAAAGAAAACTCAAGTAATCAAGAACCTTAATATACTCAAAGATTCAGTGAGTGCTTTTAGATCGTCATTACCGTATTTCCTGGCAATGAACACGAACCTCCACCCCCATTTTGAGTTGCTGATTTTTGGGGGAGGGGGGGGGAGGCTGGCGGGACATACAATTTTTTACGCTCAAAACGAATAAATAAAAAAATAAAAAATAAGGAGAGTAACCATTCAATTTGCCCAAGGCTTCTAGATCTCCTCCATTCTGAATGACTGAATGAGTGGGGGGCAGAGGGTGACGGCAGGTGGAAAGATGATGGGAAAAACGGGAGCACACAAGTTGAATCAGTTGTGATCTTATTGAATGACAATACTAGTTCAAGGGACCAATTGGGGGTAGAGTTCCTTTCACAGCGTGTGGGGAGTCTGGCCCAGGTCAGCACGGGCAGGACCGTTGAGAAGGAGGGGGTCGGGGATCATGCCAGCAACTCGCTCACCGTTGCCGCGGGGTTCTGGGCGAAGAGCCACCGCATTGTGGCCGGGGAGGGAAGTAGCTTGGGTGGCTGCGAGCGGCCGCCACCTGAGCGCCTTCTGCCACCATCTCAGCGCCGTGATCAAGGGACTATTTGAGGTTACTCGCGTTGACACAGGAGTAAGCTCTACCGCCCGCTGTCCAGTTATCCATCGCCCGCTGACCTGCTCCGCTCTATGATCTTTGCTCTTGAGCTGGTCCCCACACTGTCCAGTCTAAATTGAAAGACACGGACTGGGCAGTGAATGCTATCCAGTGTCACCCAGCGCAGCAAGTGAGGCCATTTTGGTGTGCTGGCCTTTATAAATCAGAGCATTGAGTATAGAAGTTGGGATGTAATGTTAAAATTGTACAAGGCATTGGTGAGGCCAATTCTGGAGTATGGTGTACAATTTTGGTCGCCTAATTATGGGAAGGATGTCAACAAAATAGAGAGAGTACAGAGGAGATTTACTAGAATGTTGCCTGTGTTTCAGCAACTAAGTTACAGAGAAAGGTTGAACAAGTTAGGGCTTTATTCTTTGGAGCGCAGAAGGTTAAGGGGGGACTTGATCTCTGTCTTTAAAATGATGAGAGGGATAGACAGAGTTGACGTGGATAAGCTTTTCCCACTGAGAGTAGGGAAGATTCAAACAAGGGGACATGACTTGAGAATTAAGGGACAGAAGTTTAGGGGAAACATAAGAGGGAACTTCTTTACTCGGAGAGTGGTGGCTGTGTGGAATGAGCTTCCAGTGAAGGTGGTGGAGGCAGGTTCGTTTTTATAATTTAAAAATAAATTGGATAGTTATATGGATGGGAAAGGAATGGAGGGTTATGGTCTGAGTGCAGGTATATGGGACTAGGGGAGAATACGTGTTCGGCACGGACTAGAAGGGTCGAGATGGCCTGTTTCCGTGCTGTAATTGTTATATGGTTATGGTCCTGTTCCCGGCGACGGTCGGAATTTAAGGATTTGCGGGAAGCGGCTGACATGAGCGAGGCCGACAAGCGGCAGGAGAGAGGTGTTCAGACGGAGAGCACTGCCAGAGGTGAACAGGCCAGCAGAAAGCACTGTGGTGGCGGCAGCCCGCAGCCACCCGAGCTACTTCCCTGCCCGGCCACAATGTGATGGCTCCATGCCCGGAGCGCCGCGGCAGCAGTGAGTGAGTGAGTTGCTGGCATGATCCCCGACCCCCTCCGTCTCAATGCTCCTACCCATGCTGACCCGGGCCAGACTCCCCACAGTAATGTGAAAGGAACTCTTTCTCCTCTCTCCTCCATCCCCCCCCCCCCCCCCCCCCCCCCCCCCCCCTTTCCTGTATTGGGGTCTTGGCTATCCCTCAATACAGCAACATAGTTCTTGATGTTGCTGTACTGAGGGATAGCCAAGTCGATCTTGGCTAATAACCTAACCTTCGGCCAAGACGCAGGTAAATTTTCGTGCCTTATTTTTGGGTAAAAGGTTGCGTCTCCATTGCCGGGAAATATGGTAATTGAAATGGATAACATGCTAAGGAACTAAGGTATTATGCTACGGAACTTTATGCACATTTCTTTCAACTCTCTTTTTTTTTTAAACTTATCAATAAATTACAGATGCTTCTGTTATAGACAATATAGACATTAAAATTACCTTGAAACCTTGAAATTTGCCCCAGCCGCATGCCCAGTTTTCTGTCAAACTGAAGCATACAGATACCTTATTCTAAGGCAAACTGGATTCACGACAAGTCTGGAAATATTTTATGCCGGATACAAGTCATAAAGGGGCTTTACTAACAAGGCAAGATTGTAGGTATTTTAACAAGATTTTAATTAATTAGGACAATAGTAAAATTGTTAGAAGAGAAATGTTTAGACATAGAAAACAAGGTTCTGCAATCTCTACAAGGAGATTCCACGGCAATAAGCATCCATGTTCTTTCAAGCATTTTATGTGGCCTCCCGCATAGGGAAGATTCTTTAGAACATTCTGAAGGGGAGGCTGAGCAGCCAGAAACTGTTGTGCACATTGTCACAAATGACATTGGAAAAAGGATGAGGTCTGGCAGAGTGAATGTAGCGAATTAGGCAAACATTTTAAAAAGCAGGACCTCAAGGATAATGATCTCTGGATTACTCCAGGTGCTAAGTGCTAGTGAGGGTTGAAATAGGAAGATGGGATGAATGTGTGGTTGAGGATTAGGTTTGGGGGGCCAGAGATTGGAATCCCTTCTGGGACCTAGATAGAGCTGTACAAGAGGGGTGAGTTTCACTTGAACTGGAGGTCGGGTTTGCTAATGTACTGGTGGGTTTAAACTAGCTGGTCAGGGAGATTGGGATCCAATATAGTAGTGAGGCAGGTGGGAAACTGGAAGTCAGTGCAGAAAGCAATGACAACAAGTTCTGTAGACAGGACAGACAGGAACATGGCAGTGCGGGAAGATGGTTGCATTAAACTACATTTATTTAAGTGTTCCAGAGTCTAATAACACAAAAGTTCTTGATATCATCAATCGGTGACAAAAGCATAATGGGTATTTCCCAATATCTATATCTTTCATGGTCTTTGTTGAATTTTAAGGGAATATATATAGGCTTCCTGTTCTACAACCTTTAGGATAGTGGTTGAGAGAGGGGTCACACATGAAAATGATCATAGCAAAGATTTTGATGCATCTTGTATTTACAACCTGTCCCATGTGATTTGTATTGGTGATCACCCAAAAATCTTTATGGAAATGAAGTATCTTTGTCACGCCCAATTCAGAATGAATACGATAAACCCTCGATTTAATGACTCTCTCTATAACAGATTTTGAATATAGTGGACTGATCTACCAATGGCTGCCCACGCCACCGCCAGCTTGCGTCGCTTGCAGCGCCGATTGCCCGCGCAATCCTCGGCATGTCCCACCACTTACAGCATCGTCTGCCTGTGCCATCCCCGGCTCGCGCCGTGTCCCCCCGCTGGTTGCCTGCACCACCCCCAGCTCGTGCCAGCAGGTCAGGGCCGGCAACTCACCTGGTTGCTAATCTGAAAGGAAATGAAAGCATCCACGAAAGACTCCAGTGTCCATTTCATTTTTCAGATCACTTTTCCATAAGAGAGATGTTTCCATGTGTTTGCTCAATTCTTTTTAAAATTATTATTGAATTTACTTCCTTGTGAGTACATAACACGTGTTGGGACCATGACACTTAAAAGTCACTGCCCCTTTAATCATTTTGGATTTGTTACCACATGTATGACACAGATTATGTTGCAATCCATGGTTAAGATAACATTTTTGAAATATGTTCTTCGTACTAACATTTTATGCTATGTGACATTTTAATTGATTGTGATCAACGTGAAGTGCATTGATATGCGTAACTATTCACATCTCTGAGCTACACAACAATTCATACGTTAAATATTTGTGGTTAAGCGGAGTGCTGGAGGAACCCACTGTTTTCAAGATCTGCGAGTTGGAGTTTTTAAAGAGGTTGTTCCCATGGGAGTGGATCCTGAAGATATCTCTTATAAAGATGCAGGTAAGCGAAAGAGCATCTAGTGCTGAGTATGAGTTAATTAGAGTAACTAAAATCATGTTCTTTACTTTTTATTTACTAGTTGTAATCTATTATTGACAATTTCTTTTAAATAGCATTTTGGATTCCACTTTATTTTGTATTGGACAGTGTCTTGATTAAATCCGAGTTTTATTTCGCTGAAGCTTGTTTAGTAATTTACTAACCCTGAGTACATTTGACTGAATTAATTTGTGGTAATGTTAGTGTGACATAACTACTGTACTATTTAATTTGTTTTTGGTCATTTTACATATGCTTTTGTAGGAATTCATTTAACTCCAGAGGAATTTCACAAAAAAGTGGAAGCATTGTCCAATAGTGCCCAAGTTCAACAGGACACCATTTTGCTAGATTGCCGGAACTTCTATGAGAGTAAAATAGTGAGTATTTATCCGATTATTTTGCTTTTCCAATCAGTTATTGAGTTTGAAACCTGATATTTTTTCTTATATTGGGTAACCCAATGAGTGGCTAAATCAGATATCTTCAAATATTTGCAAACCACACCATAGGACATGGTGCTGCAAGCAGTGAACAATTTCCACAGAATGTTGATGCTGGTATTCCATATTTCTTTTAGTACTTATAGCTAAGGAACAGTTGTTTTGTTCCCAGCATGGCTCAAGCACATGTCTACTTCAACCATAGTTTGTTCAGGATGACTTAAACATTTTTTTAGCCTGGTTTGGAAAAGCGATTTGAACAATGAAATGTCATTTAAGTTTTAGCATTGGTTCATTTGGTGCAATCGTTATGTAATTGATCTAAAATTTACGAGAGGGCCCACATTCATGTTCTGTTCTGTCTTTGTTGACCGCGAACGTTGATGCAGATATTGTAGATGAATTTGATGAGGATGGTTAGTTTGGAATACACTTAATGTGATCCCCTACTTGAAAATGTGTTTCCGTGGGGAAAAGGAAATGAAAGCCACACATTATCAGTAACAGTATCACAGTGAGGGGCCAGCAATCAACTGGTGTGCAGAGTTGGATGAGGAATATATATTTAAGCAATATGCAGATGATGGAAGCAGTGCAATTGTACTCCAAAGGACTCAACTGTTCAATGAGGAAACTTAACATATGATCTGGCACATCACTGGAGCATGATGATTTAAAAACTAATCGAGACTAATCGAGACATACAACACAAACATGCCACTCAGCCCACTTAATCTGTGCTGACAATCAGTAATCCATTCTACACTGATCATACACTAATCCCATTTTTTTAAATTCTCCTTACATTCTCATCAACGCTTCCCAGATTCTACCACTCATCTACAAGCCAGGGGCAATTTACAGAAGCCAATTAACCTTCCAACCTGCACATATTTGGGATTTTGGCGGAAACCTGCACCCTCACAAAATGTGCAAATTCCACACCGACAGTGTCTGATGTCAATTTTCTGGTGTGTGGCAGCAACTCTACTACCTGCCCCATTGTGCAGTTTTAGAATACCTGTTTCACCATAGGATTCAAGTAGTTATTAAACTACAGAGGGTTAAACTAATTAGGAGTTGTGTTAAAAGTTATCGAACTAATACTTGCCGGTTCAATTGTTTGACCTTTCACCTATACTTTTAGTCAGGGTAATATTTTGCAAACTAATATGATGAGTAAAGCTTGTAAAGCCTTTACAGGAGACCTGTGACGCTCTACAGGGCTGTTTTGAGTTCACAGATTGGGACGCACTCTAGTCCCCATGGAGAGGACATTGATGGACTCATAGACTGAGCTACATAAAGTTATGTGTGGATGATGTTGTCCCTGAGGGGACTCTACACTGTTGCCCCAACAACAAGCTCTGGGTCACCAATGACATAAAGGCCCTTCTCAACCAGAAGAAGAGGGCCTTCAGGAATGATGACAGGAAGGAAGTGAAACAGGTGTAGAAAGATCTGAAGGTGAAACTATAAGACAGGGCAAGGACGACCACAGGAGGAAGCTGGAGCTGAAAGTTCAGCAGAACAACATGAGGGATGTGTGGAGCGGTATGAAGAGTATTATAGGCTACAAGATGATCAGTGGCCTGGGAGGGAAAGCGATCAGGAGAATAAAATAGGAATGACTGGTAAAAGAGGGAATTAAAGTCAAAGCCAGTACAGGAAAAGGGGGAAGGATTAGATTAAGAACGAGAAATAGAAAGGAAAAGTAAGATCAAATTTAGAATCTTCAAAATATGGAATTTATTATGAAAGACCAGGCAGAAAGGTTTGTTAACATAATTATCAGATTGTAAAAAAAAAATGTTTTGGTTTTAAGTTCGAACTCTGACTTACTGTGGCATATTTAAATAAATGGGGACTGAATACGGTTGCAATTGGAGATCATTCCTGTTTATAAATACTGGGACACCCAAGTGATTCAGGACCATGTAACCATATAACAATTACAGCACGGAAACAGGCCCTCAGCCCTACAAGTCCTTGCCGAATAATTTGTTTCCCTTAGTCCCACCTGCCTGCACTCATACCATAACCCTCCATTCCCTTCTAATCCATATGCCTATCCAATTTATTTTTAAATGATACCAACGAACCTGCCTCCACCACTTCCACTGGAAGCTCATTCCACACGGCTACCAAGGACACAACATTTTTTTTTAATTGGATTTCTGTCACTGAAAAGAGGAAGACTTTCATTTCTTTCACATGCTCAGGATAACACTTGTCACTTTTCACAACTGTTAAAACTATAAGCAACTCTAAACTACAGGTGAATCCAGTGTGAAGGCCATTCAGGTTATAGAAATTCGAGCTCTTAAAAATTACAAATCGAGTTCCAAAAATAAAAAATGTGGAATAATATACACTCTCACAGAATTTGGGGGAGTAAATAAAACTTGTTCTTCTTGATTCAAGCACAGTTGATGTGGTTTTGCATAAAAGGAAATTATGATTCGGACCATTTACCAGGACCATTCATCCACCAATTTCTCTCTCCCCACCCCCACCTCCTCATGCCATCATCACATAATATGATCCGTCAGCATCCATAAAGACTCCTCACACCCTTGTAACGGACTGTTCGAACTACTTCCCTCCGGCAGACGTTACAAGGCCTTCTACGCCCGAACCTCCAGACTCAGAAACAGCTTTATTCCCAGAGCTATAGCGGCTCTGAACCGGCCGTGCTGAGTGCCCCCCACCCCCCCTGGACTGTCTCCCTCGGATGGCCACGTCACACCGCTTATTTATTTATTTTACTTTTCTTTTACATCGGTTGGAAGCTGCATACTCAATCTCGTTGTACCGACGTGCAATGACAATAAAATATATTATTATTATTATATGGGGATTACCTGTGTGTAAAGCCATGTAGGTTGATGGTCATTTTAACTAAGGAATATTCATCTAAATGCAGGTGAACTCATTGGTTTTCTTCAAGTGAGACTAGTCTATTTAAATGCATATTGAACAGGTAGACGAGACTGTAATTTAATGTGTCATTGGATAGAATACAGTACTGACAATGTGTCACTTCCTCTGCAACACTCTGGATTGTCAACCAATATTTAGCCATAGGAGACGGCTTGAATGCAATCTCGGATGTGAAAGTGCTTTCAACTGGCCAAAGTTTACTGATGATCTGGTTTGGATGAACCTGGTTTTGGTAGGAACACCGCATTCAGCTTCATGAAACAGGCCACAAATATGAAGTGTGTGCCGAATGTGCATATGCATCCAAGATTAGGATAATTAATCAACATTGCTGTCACTGTACTGTGAACATATAGTATCCAGGGTATTGATTGATGTACCAAATACAGTATTGAATTTTTAAAAATTGGACCATTTGAATGTTAAATGCTTTCTATTGAAAAATGAGAGAATGTACTTGTATTGTAATTCTTGTACTCATTTTAAGATTGCTGAACTATAGTTTTGTGTCCAGGGAAATTTTCAAAACTGCCTTGCTCCCAATATCCGGAAATTCAGCTACTTTCCAGATTACATTGATACAAATTTGGAATGCTTCAAGGGAAAACAAGTCCTGATGTACTGCACAGGAGGAATCCGCTGTGAACGAGGCTCAGCCTATCTGAGGTCAAAGGTGAGATACTTAGAGGAACATAAAGCCTGTTTGATTAATTTCATTGTCGACTGTCAAAATGCAAAAAATATCCTATTGATACGAAATTAAATTATTGAAGTCCAGAGGATTCACAAATTGTATCTATTAAGAAAAATCTAAAGTACTCCCATGGTAATTAGGAGCTTGTAATTCTTAGAGGCGTATATTTTCAATGCTCCCCTCTGGATAATTTTATGATGCTTATCATTTAAACTAAATATAGTTAATGCATAGTTCACATTTATTGGTAAATGTAATTAAGACTGTAAATTTCCCAGTATTAGTCTAAATAGTCCATCCATGGATAATATTCTTGCTATTTAAATGCTATTGGCTTAATTAATACAAAGCAACGATCGCAAAAGCAAATTATTGGACGCTCTCTAGATTATGGCCTGTGAGTTTTGAGCTGTTTATCCAAGGTTATAATTCAACCTATGAAAGTGAAGCAGCTGACATCTAATTGTATTTCTAAGTTGCAACTTAAGTCCTGAGTTACTTAAGTTCCAAGTTACAATGACCTGTTGATGGAGAAAGGGTTATTTTTCATGTTTTTGCTATATTAGTGAGACATGGGATTTAGAATTCTCAAACCCATATCATGAAATATTGTATTCAGAGAAGCGACTGCTATATTCCTGGTCATATGACCAACTCTTTTGGGATGTCTCTTTTGTGGTGAAGGAGTTTGCATCTTACAATCTTGCATAAATAGAAACATAGAAACATAGAAATTAGGTGCAGGAGTAGGCCATTCGGCCCTTCGAGCCTGCACCGCCATTCAATATGATCATGGCTGATCATCCAACTCAGTATCCCGTACCTGCCTTCTCTCCATACCCCCCTGATCCCCTTAGCCACAAGGGCCACATCTAACTCCCTCTTAAATATAGCCAATGAAGTGGCCTCAACTACCCTCTGTGGCAGAGAGTTCCAGAGATTCACCACTCTCTGCGTGAAAAAAGTTCTTCTCATCTCGGTTTTAAAGGATTTCCCCTTTATCCTTAAGCTGTGACCCCTTGTCCTGGACTTCCCTAACATCGGGAACAATCTTCCTGCATCTAGCCTGTCCAACCCCTTAAGAATTTTGTAAGTTTCTATAAGATCCCCTCTCAATCTTCTAAATTCTAGAGAGTATAAACCAAGTCTATCCAGTCTTTCTTCATAAGACAGTCCTGACATCCCAGGAATCAGTCTGGTGAACCGTCTCTGCACTCCCTCTATGGCAATAATGTCCTTCCTCAGATTTGGAGACCAAAACTGTACGCAATACTCCAGGTGTGGTCTCACCAAGACCCTGTACAACTGCAGTAGAACTTCTCTGCTCCTATACTCAAATCCTTTTGCAATGAAAGCTAACATACCATTCGCTTTCTTTACTGCCTGCTGCACCTGCATGCCTACCTTCAATGACTGGTGTACCATGACACCCAGGTCTCGCTGCATCTCCCCCTTTCCCAATCGGCCACCATTCAGATAATAGTCTGCTTTCCTGTTTTGGCCACCAAAATGGATAACCTCACATTTATCCACATTATACTGCATCTGCCAAACATTTGCCTACTCACCCAGCCTATCCAAGTCACCCTGCAGTCTCCTAGCATCCTCCTCACAGCTAACACTGCCCCCCAGCTTAGTGTCATCCGCAAACTTGGAGATATTGCCTTCAATTCCCTCATCCAGATCATTAATATATATTGTAAATAGCTGGGGTCCCAGTACTGAGCCTTGGGGTACCCCACTAGTCACTGCCTTCCATTGTGAAAAGGACCCGTTTACTCCTACTCTTTGCTTCCTGTTTGCCAGCCAGTTCTCTATCCACATCAATACTGAACCCCCAATGCCTTGTGCTTTAAGTTTGTATACTAATTTTTTATGTGGGACCTTGTCGAAAGCCTTCTGGAAGTCCGAATGGTGAAGGAGTTTGCATCTTGTAAGGTATATGACCTTACAGCATTTTTCAAATCAGTCCACCAAACAAAAGTTCAAACATTCTTGCTTTGAAACACATCCCCTACTAATATTTAACATTGATTATATCTTTATTTAATTTGTTTGAAAACTGTATCGTGCTTGCATTTCAGGATGTGTGTAAGGAAGTTTACCAACTCAAAGGTGGCATTCACAAATATCTTGAACAATTCCCAAGTGGATTTTACAAAGGAAAACTATTTGTGTTTGACAATCGCTATGCCATTTCTGTAAACGATGACATAATTTCAGGTGTGTATCTCTGGAGCAGTTAATAGTAAATGGATTGTTTTATCTTTGTCTTTAAGGGAATACGGAACAAAGAGCCACAGTAATAAATTAGAGAAATCACTTTCACTATGCACAGGGAAGTGAAAAATTAGAACTTGTCCCCAAAAGGCAAGAATATTAGATTGTTGAACGTGATCCAGATTTTCTGGATAAGGGTAGCAATAGAGATGTGAACGTGTCTAAAAAGTGGAATGTCATTCGACTTGCGAGCATTCACCTGTTTTATTTGGTTGCCATATTGAATCTGAATATTGTTTTGACTATTACCGTATTTCCCGGCATCCCAGACGCTATTTTTTATTCTTAAAATAAGGCCCGAAAATGTACCTGCATCTTGGAGGCCAAAGGTTAGGCCGAGCAATGCCACTCTCGTAGCGGCGACTCTGCGGTACCTGCCACGCCTTCGACCCTGGAACTGTGGGAAGTGACAGTAAAAGGCAGACATGATCTCTCTCTTGATCTCTCTCATATATGATTTATTTCTCTTGATCTCTCCCATATATGATCTCTCTCTCTCTCTCTCTCTCTCATCTATCTCTCTCTGAGTCTCTGTCTCTCTGTCTCTCTCTCTCTCTCATATCTGTCTCTCTCTCTCTCTCTCTCTCTCTCTCTGTCTCTCTCTCTCTCTCTGATCTTACTGAACCAGGAAGTCCCCATCCCTCAGGCCTGAACCGCACAGCGCATTGTTTGGACAGACGAAGATGGAGGTTCCCCGGTCCTCACATCTTCCTTTCTACTGACTAAACCAAACCCTTGATCCTGTTGATTCACTCAGAATAAAAAGGATTTTGCATTCTGTTTTCTAAAATAGAATGTTTGCAATCCAAACAATCTGTTGCAATCCCATAAGCTAGTATAGAATACTATTTTTCTTTTAGTTCTTGTAAGAATTCTTATGTTACTAATACCGTCTCATCAAATGAGACATGCCTTGCCTAGGTCCATGCTGGGTCAATGCAAAAGCAATCCAACTCATTTCACTCTCTGCCAACTCCACTTTGAATACTGCAATTGAATTTGTCTCCACTACCACACCTGGATCTGCATTCCAGACCATAACCACTAGATAGTCTATTGAAGAAAATGGGGGTGAGGGGTTGCTCCCTCCAACAAATCATTGTCAATTTCAGCAGAGAAAAAGCAGCAATTGGATTAAAAGGAAAGACAACAATTGGGCTGCAAGATGAAGACAGGAGGGTATGGAACTGAGAGTGGTGCACCTGGGATGCCAGATATCACTGTTGAGCCCTCTGGAGACGTTGTGGGCTTATCAATGAAAAGTCAAAGAAGGAGGGTGCCCACCTGATGACCCCGATGACGTACCTACCCTACCCTTCACCACTCCAGTCCCACTGCCAATATCAAGAGTGCCGACCTACTACAGGGATTGAAACATCAAGTCCTATTAGCTCTACTTATCTTTCATAACTTAAGTATTTTGATTTGATTAGATCTCCTTGAAGCTTCCTCTATTCCAAAGGGAACAAGCTAATTTTTTCCAATTTATCCAAAAATCTCTCATGCTTTGAATAATCTAATAAATCTCATCTTCCTCCTCCTAAACATTCAATTTTCTCTGTATGGCACCTAGAATTGGAGACACCTTCCAGCTGTGGCCAATGCAGTGTTTTATATAGGTTCATCATGCCTTTGGTGTTCTTGTAATTTATTTCTCTGAAGCTCAAGATCCTTGGTGATTTTAAACAAAGTTCGCAAACTGGCCTGTCGCTTTCACCAGACTACAGTATACACACAGAGACCTAGATTTCTCCATTTTGGTATCCCATTAAAATTGCGCCTTACGGTTACTTGCCTGTTTCCATTCTTCCTATAACAATATACCACACCACATTTCTCAGCATAAAATTTAATCTGTCACCCAATCACGCCACTGTGCACTTCTCTCCAATATGAGATGGTAATAATAATAATAATAATAAATTTTATTTATGGGCGCCTTTCAAGAGTCTCAAGGACACCGTACAAAAATTTAGCAGGTAGAGGAAAAACATGTAAGGGGAATGAAATAAATAGTAGAGACATGACTAGTACACAAAGTAAAGACAGAATTCAATTCAACACACAATATGAGGCAATTAATGCACAGATGAAAAGGGAGGGGGACGTGGGGCTAAGGATCGGCAGAGGTGAAGAGATGGGTCTTGAGGCGGGTCTGGAAGATGGTGAGGGACACGGAATTGCGGATCAGTTGGGGGAGGGAGTTCCAGAGCCTGGGAGCTGCCCTGGAGAAGGCTCTGTCCCCAAAACTGCGGAGGTTGGACTTGTGGATGAAGAGGAGACCGGCTGATGTGGATCTGAGGGACCGTGAGGGTTGGTAGGGGGAGAGGACGTCAGTGAGATATGGGGGGGCCAGATGGTGGAGGGCTTTGTAGGTGAGGATCAGGATTTTGTAGGTGATCCGGTGGGAAATGGGAAGCCAGTGAAGTTGTTTGAGTGATGTGATGCCAGGATTTGGTGTGGGTGATGAGTCGGGCAGCTGCGTTCTGGACCAGTTGGAGTCGGTTGATGTAGGTGGAGCTGATGCCAAGGAGAAGTGAGTTGCAATAGTCCAGTCGGGAGGGGATGAAGGCATGGATGAGTCTTTCAGTAGCGGGAGGTGTGAGAGAGGGTCTAAGTTTGGCGATGTTGCGGAGATGAAAGAAGGAGGTTTTAATGACATGGCGGATGTGAGGCTCAAGGGAGAGGGTGGAATCAAAGATCACGCCAAGGTTGCGGGCCTGGGAAGGAGGGGAGACAGTGGTGCCGTCGATGGTGAGAGTGGGGTTATTGATTTTGCTGAGTGTGGCTTTGGAGCCTATGAGGAGGAATTCTGTCTTATCGCTGTTGAGTTTGAACAAGATGGTACTCAACGATCAGACAGCATCTGTGGAGGGAAATGGATAGTTGACATTTCGGTTTGGGATCCTTCTTCGGGACTTAATTTCCCTCCACATATGCTGCCTGACCTGCTAAGTGTCTAGCAGCTTGTTTTTTTGCTCAAGTTTCCATTATCTGCAGTCTCTTATGTCGCCTCTGAATCCTGTTAATTAGCCATTGTATCAATGATGCTAGGTCACTTTTATTCCATGACTTCAGTCTTAATGATAAACTTATTGTGAGGTGTTTTATCAAATACCTTTTGGAAGTCAAGCAACTGGCTTTTGCCCCTGTTGTTAGTAAAACCCAATTTGACTTTAACAAGTCCCCACTGGCTTTCTCTAATCAAATAATACTTATCCTTGCAATATTCCACATGGACTCACTTAATTGGAACAAAATTCCCATTGTCTTCTGGGACTTGCATAACCTCCTTCAACATTACTTTCCAAGTTATTCAATCTGTCTCATGAACTTTAATGATTAAGGTATCCAACTGATGCACAATTACTTGACTTCAGCAATTGATTACTTATAATAAGAGTGATGTCACTGTTCAAATTATTCTGTCTTTGTGCCCTAACGCTAATGAAACTAATCCAGTGTTTCTCCTTTCCAGAGTGCAGATATTGTGGTGCCCCTTGGGATGAATACAAACTCTGCAGTACTGCTTCTTGCTGTCAGCTTGTTTTGTCCTGTCTTCTCTGTAGAGAAAAAGGCTTTGTAGCCTGTTGTGCTGTGTGCCAAGAAAAAGGAAAGGCATCATCCGAAACTCCATCACAACCTTTGAGAAAAGAACAATGCGAATGTACTGAGAAGCGGGTGCGAATCCCTGTTGTGCTTCCACATTAGATCCTTTGTTTAAGCTATCCAACATCTCAAAGCCGACAGGGAATAAATCAGATTATTTTTTTAAAGGGTTTTGAATTACTGCAGAATCTTGCACGTTCAGAATGTTCCAAATTTCTTAATAGCCAATTATTTTGACATTTAATTGTCTGCAAAATTCTTTTGATATTCAATTGTCCGCACTGTAACACTGGGAAAACTACAACTAATTTGAATGCAGCAAGATCCCACATTCAGTAAAGAGATAAATAACTAGAACATATGTTTTAAAGATCTGTTTAAGTATAATTACACAAAATAAGTTGGTTTTATGCTAACCCTTTAAAAGGCCTTATTAAAACCTATTAATGTAGGCTTTATCAGCATACTATTTAAGATTTCAGTTTTGTATGATCATGTTTCAATTAAAATGCATTCAAATCATTAACATTTTCTGTTTTTATATTTTCAAATTGCCTGTGTATTCTGAATTACTCTGGCGAATTAAGATTTTGATTTTGTCCGTATTCGTTATCCAAAATCCTATAGACAAATCAATTTATTTCCCATGACTTGGCTCCAAATATGTATTTGCTTCTCCCATGAAAAATTCAGCACTCTAGCAGTTATCAGGTTTTTCATAAATGATGATTCACATGTGCTCACTTCATGTCAATGTGAAATGTTGTTATTGAGACAATCCATATCTACTACAAATAACAGATGTACAAATCTTTATAATGACTGCTATAAAATCTGTTTGTTCCTTTTCCAAAGTTTCCTGGTGTTCGAAAAGAAATGGCATAATTGTGGAATGGAGTGTTCTGCAATCTGTGATATTTCATTGAGTGCACTATAAAGAATAGTTGAATTGCACAATTTCCTTGGTGGTGGTGAGATGAGAAGGTGGAGACATGCAGGAAAGCAGGCCAAATATGTAAGGCAAGGGTTCCCAACCAGCGGGTAAATTTCACCTACCCAGGGGGTAAATTTGTTGATTCTGGATTTGTACATATTTTTTCTCCTTGATTGACGGTTCGGTTCTGGTATACCGGTATCTGTACATCATTAGTTGTTCATAAATAAGTGAAATAACATTGTTATGTGCTATTAAAGTTGCCTGGGTAAACGGGACGAAAAAGGTTGGGAACCCCCGATGCAAGAAGATCACAGATGGATGTCAGAATAATAGCAGATAGACACAAAATGCCAGATGAACTCAGCTGGTCAGGCACCACCATCTCTGGAGAAAATTAGTAGGTGGCATTTCTGGCCAGAACCCTTCTTCAGACTCAGAATAGGGTTGTAAAATAAGGTAATTTTTAATTTCCCTCATTGACTGGATCCATCAAAGTCTTAAAGACTTGGATGGTATGTGTATGGCTTTTAAACGTAAGATGGGGAGTTCTGGGCTAGCTTATTACTTTTGGCATGAAGGGCCAGGAAGGCATTTTAGGGAACTTTGGTTGACAAGGGATATTGAGGATCTGAGATCAAGCAAAAAGGAATAGGATATATTTTTCCAATTGTAGATGATTTGGTGAGAAAGTAGACACAAAAATCTGGAGTAATTCAGCAGGACAGGCAACAACTCTGGAGAGAAGGAATGGGTGACGTTTCGGCTCGAGACCCTTCTTCATACGTTGATGTTGGTGAGACCCCCATTGGAATATTGTGTGCAATTCTGTCACTGACACGAAGGATGTAATTAAGATTGAAAGGTGGAAGAAAAGATTCACTAGGGTGTTAACAGCACAGGAAGATTTGAATTATAAGGAGAGGACAGATAGGCTGGGAGTCTTCGCCCTGCAGTGTAGGGGGTTGAGGAATGATTTTCTAAAGGTAAATAACATCATGCGGGCATACATGGGTGAATGGTCGCAATCTTTTTCACAAGGTAGAGGAGAAAGGTCACAGATGAAAGAGGCAAGATTTAAAGGTGTCCTATGGGGGGAAAATAGAAGTTGGGATGCATGTAGAACAAGCTGTCAGAGGAAGCGATAGATGCAGGTACAACTAGTGTTTAATAGGTACATGAATAGGAATGGATTAGAGCCAAATGCAAGCAAGTGGAACCAATGCAGGTTGGCAACTGGTTTTGCATGGATATTAGGCTGAAAGGCCAGTTTCTGTTATCTACAACTCTGACTGTACTTCAGGATTAATAGTGTGTAAATGGAAGGCACACTCCTGTTTCACAATTCTCAAACCATCCTTTGTTCTGCCACAGTAAATGAACTCTGTGTTCCTGCAAAGACAGGAGGACAGCTGCTGATTCAGCCAGTTCCAGCTACTACAAGATAAACAAAGTGTCACATCTTTTATTGCACAATGGTACAGCAGGAGGATTTATTGTCTTTGTAAAAGCACGTGAGGCTACAAAATGCCCAAAACTAATGTTTTATTTATCATAAAGTGCAACAATCAAACACATCCTTTTTTTGGAAACCACATCAGTAGATTTAAAACAGAGGGTTTTTTTAACTTGCTTTTGGATCATCACAGTTCTGTTCCTCAAACTGCCTGAACATTTTCAATAATTTATTTTCCTTTTCCTTTCGTTATGGAAATAAAAATACTTCATAGTAAATAGAAGCCTGGGTGCTTGTAGGCTGCTCTGTGCAGCTCAGTGGTGCAAAGTTGGAGTTTGTCAATTAATTTGCCAATTAACAATATTTGAAAAATCTTTCAGTTTGAGGAGTTTTAGAACACACTGCATGATTAAAATAAACACAAACTTATTTTGGATTCTCAAATATACTTTGTTTCAGCGAGCAATGGAAAACCAAACAAATTGCAATTTTATTCCATGTCCCATAATAAATTCAAGGCCAGGACATTTGCAGTATAATTAAGGATAGGTGGAGGCTCTCGATGACTCAAAAAGAAGCCAAATGCTTGTATAAATTTCCACGATTTTAAATCTATTTAAATATTTTGATTTACATGTAAAACAATTCATCATCTTGAATTCTTCATAAGTAACACAAATCAATGGGGATGCCTGATTACATGAAAGTTCTGTAAATCTGCAAACATAAGAGTGATACACACAATTTTCAAGCAGTATAATTCTTTTGTCATAATATCAATAAATGAATGAATCGTCCCTTCATGAACAGCAGCTTACTCGAGGTAATTCTCTGGCTTCAAATAAATAAAATGAGTACTTATGCTTCTACAGTAAATATTAGAACAGCAGGCACTTTCATGCATGGGTATACCTGTAGTTTCACTCAATAATCTATTCAGAGATATACACATCAACTAATGAACAGATTTAGAATTGATGATCTTGGTTTATTTGCACAAAGCACTAATTGGATTGAAAAAATAATCTGTAGTACAAGTGCTACTAGTAGTACAAAGCACACAAACCTGTACAAACTACTGCCATTAAACTTCCCGCTACACTTCAATTTGGTACATTATTCCAATGAACAACACTAAAAAGAAATGAAAGGACAACAGAGAACTAACAAGGCACTTCTGGCTGTACGCGAAAACCATCAGCTCTGTTGAGGGCATGAAGTCTTCACAAACAGATTAGACTGTCGTCCGGCACCTGGGGAAGATGGGACCATTGAACCCCTGAAGGCGGCTTTTCCTCACTAAAATAAATCAACAAACCAATGATTAATTTTTGACAAAAACTTGAATTGCAATATACCTATGATGAGAGATATTAAACTTGCACTACCTTTAATTTGCAATTTGTAAACATCACTACATCATCAATTGTGCCTTCATTAACATGTGCCTCTCCCCTAATGGGGCGACAGATGGCGCAATGGGCTAAGTGTTCGGCTGGCGACCAGAAGGTAGCCGGTTCGAATCCCGCTTGGAGGGCATACTGTCGTTGTGTCCTTGGGGCAAGACACTTCACACACCTTTGCCTGTGTGTAAATGTAATGTAGTTATGAGAAGCACTTTGTGGTCAATGCAAGTTGACTAAAAATGTGCTATATAAATAAGATTATTATAAGATTATTATTAATGGGAGGGGTCAAGGAAAGAGTGTTCAAGTCGCAGCCCTGTTTTCACCAATCATTCCACCACCACGCACTAGAAGCGCAAGGCAGACACCATTGTATGCAGATGCAGAGAAGTGTGTTCGGCTCTAGCTGAACAACTTCTAATCTTGTGTGTGGACTTGAGAAGAAGAAGTCCCTAAATCCCTAATGGGAGTTGTACACTAATTCGAATACATCTTAATTTTCCTCAATTTTAAATTTCAACAATCATTCACTCATAGTTTTCCCATGTAACATTTCTTCATCTCGTACTCTTAAACAGAAACTTTTCTGTATAAGTCTTCTAACTAAGTGTACTTTTGCCAATACATTATCAATAAAAAGTAGTTCCCTGAACATATCACCAAACTGAATTATTTAAGAAGGAACTGCAGATGCTGAAAATACGAAGGAGACCCGTCTGAAGAAGGGTCTCGACCTGAAACGTTGCCCATTTCCTTCGCTCCATAGATGCTGCCTCACCCGCTAAGTTTCTCCAGCATTTTTGTCTAAACTGAATTATTTGATCAGAATTCAGGAACACAGTCATGAAATGTTCCAACATTGGTGACTATTGTCCCTTCTATAATTGGCTTCTTCATAATCTTGTGTTTCCATTAGAACTGTTATGATCCAAATTAAAATTGGCAATCTACTCAACCTTTCCTCAGGATATAATCCAACCTACGTTTTCTACATTGTGCCCTTGCCCATCCTTTGCTATTTAAGGGAATGATGTGGGCAATGTAGTGCTGCCATGATTGGTATTGTTGCCTCACAGATCCAGTTACCCGAGTCCATCTCTAATCTCCAGTGTGGAGATCTCCCTCAGACTATTGCATGGCCAAAGGAGCTCCGATTCCCTCCCATATCCTACAAATGTACAGGTACTTAAGTTAATTAGCTGCTGTAAATTTCCCCCACCATCCTCTTGTGGGAGGAATCGAGTGATGTTGAGGGGTTGTTAACTGATATGTATGAAAAAAAATATTGTACAGGAAAGTATGAGGAGGAATTGTTGAGGGGTTGTTAACTGATATGTATGAAAAAAAATATTGTACAGGAAAATAAGAGGAGGAATTGATTTGCTCTGAGAACAGGCATAGACTGAATAGTGGTTTGAATGGGCTTCCACATCGGATGGAAGTATGAATCTGAAAAATTGTACAGAGCACAATGTTATCCCACCAAGGTTCTGTGTAATTGTAGCAATCCTCCTGCCTTGGTACCCCTTCCTTATTGCAATAAATGCCATTATTCCATGTGCCTTGCTAATTACTTGATATACCTACAGCAGAACTGTGTGCCATGTATGAAGACATCCTGATCATGCAGAACACTAGCTTTCATTAATCTCACACCAGTTGAATAATATTCTGCACTTTACCTTTGGTTGAAATTCTTACTTTTTCCCATATTAGGTTCCATCTGCCATCTGATTGACTGCTCAAAACTTGTTGCTGTTTCTTTGCAGATATTTTGTTCACAATAAAATTTGCTACCTATCTTTCTACTGTCAGCAAACTTGGCTACAGTACACTTGGTCCTTTCAAATAAGTTAAAATATATTGTAAATAGTTGAGGTCTCAGCAATTAACCTTCTGGCACTTAATAGACAATAGGTGCAGGAGTAGACCATTTGGCCCTTCGAACCAGCAGCACCATTCAATGTGATCATGGCTAATCATCCCCAATCAGTACCTGATTCCTGCCTTCTCCCCATATCCCCCGACTCCATTATTTTTAAGAGCCCTATCTAGCTCTCTCTTGAAAGCATCCAGAGAACCTGCCTCCACCGCCCCTCTGAGGCAGAGAATTCCACAGACTCACCACTCTCTGTGAGAAAAAGTGCTTCCTCGTCTCTGTTCTAAATGGCTTACTCCTTATTCTTAAACTGTGGCCCCTGGATCTGGACTCCCCCAACATCAGGAACATGTTTCGTTCCTCTAGTGTTTTCAAGCCCTTTACAATCTTGTATGTTTCAATGAGATATCCTCTCATCCTTCTAAACTCCAGAGTGTACAAGCCCAGCTGCTCCATTCTATCAGCATATGACTATCCCACCATCCCGGGAATTAACCTTGTAAACCTACTCTGCACTCCCTCAATAGCAAGAATGTCCTTCCTCAAATTAGGGTACCAAAACTGCACACAATGCTCCAGGTGGTCTCATTAGGGCTCTGTACAACTGCAGAAGGACCTCTTTGCTCCTATATTCGATTCCTCTTGTTATAAAGGCCAACATGCCATTCGCTTTCTTCACTGTCTGCTGTACCTGCATGCTTACTTTCATAGACTGATGTGCAAGGATCCTCAGATCCCATTGTACTTCCCCTTTTCCCATCTTGACGCCATTTAGATAGTAATCTGCCTTCTTGTTTTTGCTACCAAAGTGGATAACCTCACATTTATCCGCATTAAACTTCATCTGCCATGCATCTGCCCACTTCCCCAACCTGTCCAAGTCACCCTGCACTCTCATCGCATCCGCCTCACAGTTCACACTGCCACCCAGCTATGTGTCATCTGCAAATTTACAAATGTTACTTTGAATCCCTTCATCCAAATCATTGACGTATATTGTAAATAGCTGCGGACCCAGCACCGAGCCTTGCGGTACCCCACTAGTCACTGCCTGCCATTCTGAAAGGGACCTGTTAATCCCTACTCTTTTTTTTCTGTCTGCCTGCCACTTCTCTATCCATGTCAGCACTCTACTCCCAATATCTTGTGCCCTAATTTTGCCCCTAATCTCCTATGTGGGACCTTATCAAATGCTTTCTGAAAGTCCAGGTACACTACATCCACTGGCTCTCCCTTGTCCATTTTCCTAGTTACATCTTCAAAAAATTCCAGAAGATTAGTCAAGCATGATTTCCCCTTCGTAAATCCATGCTGACTCGGACCGATCCTGTTACTGCTATCCAAATGTGCGGCTATCTCATCTTTTATATTTGACTACAGCATCTTCCCCACCACTGATGTCAGGCTAACTGGTCTATAATTCTCTGTTTTCTCTCTCCCGCTTTTCTTAAAAAATGGGTTAACATTAGCTACCCTCCAATCCACAGGAACTGATCCTGAGTCTTTAGAACATTGGAAAATTATCACAAATGCATCCACGATTTCTAGAGCCACTTCCTTAAGTACCCTGTACTTCTTTAGTACAGCTTGCTAATCTGAAATTGATCCACTTATTCCAACTCTCAGTTGTCAGTCACCAACACACTTATATACTACTCTCAACACCATGAGTCCTTACTTCATGAAATAATTTTTTTTATATGGCACCTAATCAAATGCTTTTTGGGAATATATGGGGAACAACATAATTACAATTCTCTGGCTACTATTGGCTAGTTGTATAGCCTTTGGTGATAAAATATATAACTAGCCTACAATAGATCTCATTAAATGGAAAATTGAGGAAAGTAAAAAACACTGCTGATGCTGGAATATAAACAAAAATGTTGGAGATATTCAGCAGTTAGGAGGCATTCACAGAGAGAGAGAATCAAGAATTAACGCTCCAGGAAATGACCTTTCATTAGAATTAGGAAAACATGGAAGAGAGGCTTGCTTTAAATTGCAGGTGAAAGTGGGTGGAAATAGGGAAAATAAAGGAAATGTCTTTGATTGGGTGGAGACTAGGAAATACCCAAATGTTAGTGGTACATGTTTTTCACACAGAGAGTGGTGAATCTCTGGAACTCTCTGCCACAGAAGGTAGTTGAGGCCAGTTCATTGGCTATATTTAAGAGGGAGTTAGATGTGGCCCTTGTGGCTAAGGGGATCAGGGGGTATGGAGAGAAGGCAGGTACGGGATACTGAGTTGGATGATCAGCCATGATCATATTGAATGGCGGTGCAGGCTTGAAGGGCCGAATGGCCTACTCCTGCACCTAATTTCTATGTTTCTATAGAAGGGCATTGAAAGTGTATTAATTATAGCCGATTTGTCTGGAGGTAATGGGAATAGGAAATGAAAGGAATAGAGGAAAAAAAGATGTTGGAAATATGAGAAACAGAACACAGAGGTTGCTGGAAGTCGGATTGATCATTAATTATATAACATGTTATATTTATCAGTACCATGTGCACTGTTTATTGCATCCAGCGAGTTTCCCATGAATAAGGAATTTCATTACACCCTGGTGGAAATGACAAAATAACCAGAATCTGGATCTCAAATAAAAGGAAATATCCAGCAAGGTCAAGAAACATTTGTGGAGAGAGAAAAAGAGAACTAACGTTACAGAACGATGGCCTTTCATTAGAACGGCTAGTATTGGCACAAACCAAAACAGTGGGTTATCTGAAATGACTACATTCAATATTGAATCCCAAGGACTGTAAAATGTTTCAACAGAAGATGCGATGCTGTTCCTTGAGCTTTATGTTGTATGTTATTGGAATAGTATAACAGGCAAAAGGCAAAGTGGGTGATGTCGAGTGGGATGGAGAATTAATGTAACAGGCAACTAGAAATCCAGACCGAACAATGACTCTGTTATTGAACTTAAACACTGCTTTATCTTTGCTGTTAATATTTACACTGCCCTTACCCTCACTCCCCTTACCTTTCCTGAGAATCTTTCTCCATCTCAGACGACTGGTTCATAATCAATGTCTATTACAAGCCCACAGATTCCCGCAGCTATCTTTGTTCTGTATCCTCTCCAAGGTCTGGGTGTCATCCTTAAATCATGGTGCCTGGACACAATACTCCGACACTGGTACTTGATACAGGTTTGTCATAACTACCTTGATTTTGTACTTAGTACCTCTAAAGCCCAGAATCCTATATGCTTGTGTAACCCTTTGGATGAAGTTCCAATGAGCTAAACTCCATTGTGTGTCATCTCCAAGAAAAATACAAAAATCACATCATAATACAATACTGCAAAATAGTTGTGTGTTATAAAATGCAGGCATAAAAGTCTTAAGAAATTCATTCCCTGAGTTTAAAAAGCAGCAAATAGTTGGAATTGCAGTATTCTGAAGTGGTAGTTTTGCATGGTACTTGGAAGCAGTCTATAAAAATGACCAAGAACACTTTCAGCCTAATTATGTCCAATTCCTGGCTGTCATACAGATCCCACTTTTAAATTGCTAGTTCTTTACTTACTTGGCATTTTCTCTTGTCAATTTATTTTGCATTCATCTCTAAGTAAATTAAAATTTACTTTTAAAATGATGTTCTGCACACTAAGCAAGTGAGGCTTGTCCATGGATGAGAGCAGACATTTTTGCAACTGGTATCATTGCCAACTGCTCTTTGGTTAGACATTACACAGTTACTTAGTTTTACCCGATCTCCTCTCCTCCTCCTCCTTTAACAGCAACTTCAATCAAAGATCCCCTGTGGGCCACATAAGCCATCTCTTAACTCCAAGTATGGGCAATTTTTTGCTGTATATCTTTCCTTATTAAAGATACACCTATTTCGGCCTTATTGTAAATAGACACAAAAAGCTGGATTAACTCAGCGGGTCAGGCAACATCCCTGGAGAAAAGGAACAAATGACGTTTTGGGTCTTCACCTTTCTTGAGACCTGAAAGGTCTCCTGTTCCTTTTCTCCAGAGATGCTGCCTGACCCGCTGAGTTAATCCAGCTTTTTGTATCTATCTTCGGTATAAACCAGCACCTGCAGTTCCTTCCTAAATATTTGGCCTTTTTGTAATTAGATTCCAGTGAGACATTGGTGAACCAAAACCTGCACATTTTGTAGCTCAGTTTGGTTTCCATGTCACAGACATGAACCAGTCTGCCATCAGTCTATAAAATGTCATTGTCATAGAGCCATAGAATGATACAGTGTGAAAACAGGCCCTTCAGCCCAACTTACCCACATCGGCCAACAAGTCCCAGCTACACTAGTCGGTTTAAACATTTGATACTAGAGCTACCAACATTCAAATCAAAAATGTTAAATAAATGGTCTGTTATCATGTATTTAGGCCTAGTGTGGCATTGACACTTTCCATCTGAATGCATTTAGAATCAAACAGTATTCAAGAATTATTATAATTAAGCTACAATTTAATTTTATTTTACTCAGTCACTTTTTGTAAGATACTGAGAGTTTTGCACTACACAAATGTTCTCTACTGCAATGGTGTCTGATTTGGCATTATTTGTTTATGTGACATGAATACTTGATCTGCTGGTGTTGATTCTGTCACCCATAACACATAACTGTTTATTGTTGCTTGGTAATTAGGGGATTTATGGTGAGAAGCTGAGAGATGGGAGTGATATTCCCCAGTGAATGCACAGTTTCTGATTAGACCGTTTTTTAAATTTCAGATTTTAGCAAAACATTTTAAATGTGAAGCAAAATGATTGGTTGTCAGCCTTACTTTGTAATGAGTAGACTCATTGACCACTTCTCATTGTGCCCATAAGGCACAAGGTCCAGAAGCCTGAAGTCCCATGCAACCAGGTTCAGTAATACAGGTAGTTACTTTCTTACATCCAACCTACACAACCCTAATCTTGGCAATGGAACAGTCTTACTTTTGCCCTACCACGGACTTGTTTACTAATTATTTTGCACTAATGTCTTGTTTTTCTTTTTTTTTCAATCCTTTTCTTTTCACTGTCTTGTAGAATTTGTGTATAATTTATGTTTTTCTGTATTCCCTGGTTCTACATGCTTATGATGCTGCTACAAGCAATATTTCTATTGTACCTGAACCTCACCACACTTGTGCATATGACAGTAAACTTAACTTGGCTTGCAGAGTTAATGTGTTGATAGCTCATCAATTTTAATTTCAGACATGCTGACATAAACTGAAAACTCTCAGATACTATGAAATGTAAAGTGAAAGTACAGCATGTTGCACTAAAGTTTTATCACAGCGTGAAGATTTTAAGAGCCCACAGTGGCAAAGAATGTCGTCCCATGGACACATTTGTGCAATCCAATTCAAATGATCGGAAACTTCACTCATCTCAGATTCTCAGATCAATGCACTTTTCAATGTAAGTCAATAGAACCTGATTCACCAGAAATTATCTGAGAAATGAAATAACGCACAACTTAAAAAGCAGAAAAGCAGCACTGCCCAATTTTGAGATAAGCCATATAAAGAAAATAATTAAGGAAAGGTGTGGTAATTCTGAATGGAGGTTATTGCAACACTCTTTGAATCCATTACATGCTCTACATGAGAAATTGCTTCCAAGTGGCATTTTGCAGTTCTCTAAAAAAGTGACAGCATACAGAAATGTTTATTAAAACTCCCAGCTGAGAGAAAGGTATTATAGAGGAAGAAATTTCACTGACGCAGATACGAAATTGCTAATTAATGCAATCATTTAAAAATATAAAAAAGGATATCCAGGATTAAATAGAAAGAATAATTGTGGCAGCAAAAAAAGCAGGAAAAAGCAGTGGAGGAGAAAGGGAATCAATCTGCATTCAGAGAAGGGAAAGTTGTCCAGCAGAAAGGCAGTGTAAAGCACTGCCAATTCAATTAGGGAGACTATGACCAAAAAAATTCTATATACTTATATCTCCTCCAGTTCCAAAGCTGAGAATCTAGGCCAGGAAACATCTGCTCTGTTAATTCGAGCTGCAACAAAAATTGCATTGTTATGAATTCCTGCAAAACGATGTTGTAGGGAATCTAAGAAATAATGCAGAATGCAGAAAATCCACTGATGCTGGAAATTTGAAATAAATAAAACAGAAAGTGCTGGAAATACACAGCTGTCAAGCAGCAGCTGTGAATGTTTTGATGAAAGATTATCCAGATGGATCGTTAATTCTATTTCTCTCTCCACAGAAGCTGACTGACCTGTTGAGCATTCTCAGCATTTTCTGTTTTTATTTCAAACTCAATAAGAATGTTTTTTTTCCCACAACTTTTGGAACTCCCACATATTATGACATTAATATTGTGGACAAGCAGCAGCCTGCAGGTCCTGTTTCATTCAAACATGTGGATATTTATTTATTTATTTATTGTACTTTAACACTAAACCATCGTGGATTAAATCCATTTTTTAATCTTTGACTAAATCAACCTTTGAAGGTACTGAGATTTATACAGTCCCAACCAGCAGATTGTAGATATCTCATCAATGAATGCATTCTAAGCATGTTCCATTCCATTAATACAGCAACTAGTGGAGCATTATGACAATGAGTACCTAAGTACTAACTATGTTCAATTTTATAGCTCTAATCAGTCAATGAATTTTCATTGTGTAAGAAAGAACTGCAGATGCTGGTTTAAACTAAAGATAGACACAAAAAGCTGGAGTAACTCAGCGGGACAGGCAGCATCTCTGGAGAGAAGGAATGGGTGATGCTTCAGGTCGAGAATCTTCTTCAGACTTCACTTCCAAGCTTTAACTGTATTGATTCTATTCCTGAAAGCCACCCACCTCACTTCTACTTCTTAAGCCTATAAACATTTTCACTGATCCATCGAATCATCTATGCTCTAGATTTCTTTTCCATTTCCCCTCTCTGTTTTGTGGTTAGTTCTCTCCTCTATGTTACATTTCCACGGTTAGGCTGCTAAATACATGTAAGGGTCATTCATTGTTTGTGAAGTTTCCCAAGTTACGTGTTACATCGGTCTTTGAAGACGGAAATATGAGAATGCATGATAGAATGAACTATTTAGATTTTGTTTCCCTTCTTATGTGAAATTACTCAGGACTTCTATGTACAGCACAATTGGAAAATACACCAGCGATACCCTGGGCTGCAATTCAGAGCTCAACAATTGTGAAAACATTTTAAACAATAATTTTTTTTTACATCAATTACATAGCAAACATGTTGACTATAATTGGGGCTTATTTGTTTAGAAAAAAAACAATCTTCACTTTCCATTCAGTAAGAATTAGCAACAGGTAATATTAATCAGCAATTTACAATGAGCTCCAATGTAGCAAAATATATTTGAATTTCTCACAATGAAATAAGAAAAATGTTGTCCAATAACAGTTTGTGTATATTTAAATTATATATTACATCAATTCCAATACTTCAATTTAGAAATGGCAAAATATAAAGTATCTTTATAATGTCCGAATACCAAAACAAATTAGTAACTGAAAAAAATTAAAAATTAAATTAAATATGATATCTTCTGAACTCAAGTAACAATATTTTGGCAACAAAGGAAGTCTTCTTACCAAGATCATTGTTGCTCATCACTGCATTGGATGCTCGAAGTCTTGGGCCTTGCTGAGTGAAATGATAGCCAAACTTCAAAAGGACTGGATTCTTTTCCAACATATTCGCAATTTCCATTTCCACTTTATTACCCAGCTGCTGGCACTATGAATAGAGAAAGGAGGTACAACACATACTTCCATAAACTGCATTTATATGACAACCCTAACACAGGAAAATTTTCCAAAGTAACTTTACAGTAGCATAGTATACAAGCATTGACAGATATCACAATCTTGTACAGGCTATAATACCAATCTTATCAAAAGCTAAATATAGTCAACCATTTCATTTGGAACGGATCCCCACCTCTGTATATTTTCAAATCATAAGAAATTTACAATTGAAATCAAAACTGTTTTAAAACCAAAACAGAACATGACTGACCTGATTGTCGATTTTAAGTACAACCAATGAGTTATTGAGCTGGAGGGCTTTCATCAGGGCCAGGATTCCATTACCGGTGATAAAATTCGACTCCACATTCAAACTCTTCAATGTTTTGTTAACTTTCAGCATTTCTGCAAAAGACTTGAGAGAGTATATATAAAGATATCAAACACCATAGGTGATATTGCTGAAAATCATACACTGAACAAAATCTGCTGTTCACTTCCATGACAAGAACTGTTTGCAAATGCCTGGAGGATCAAACTGTTGTACAGAATGTTAATTCTGGAATTTAATACATCTCTTAGACTGCCAATCCAGTGGAATTCCAGGTTCCAAGATCGATTGTGTTCCTATCATTTTCATATTCCTGTAATAGCATTTAACAATTTTTACCTTGGAAAGTAGCCATGAGCCTGTAATATTATTTATGTCATCCAATTAAATACCAGGGATATGGGCAGGAATTCCATGACATTTTGGTTGAAAATAAGTTTTTAACCAATACAGTCAGTGGAGGAAATCTGAAATGTGTCCCAGTTAGAGTTGAATTTCCTTTAACACTTTCACTTCTTGTCCTCCACATTTAGTAATGTGTTTTGTGACAAATCTACAACCATTTCAATGTCAGTCTCTTTTACCACTTGCACATATTCATTTCCCTCAACTCTTCCTTTAATTTTCCTCTTTCTCATCTGCCTAATCTTCCTTAATATTATCTTCAGAATTATTTGCCAATTTATATATATCCCTCCGACTTGTATTCAGCTAATTTTCCCGGGATTGAGCAGAACCAATATCAATCAGTTCTGAAGGTACATGCTGAGGCTCTGTTGTTTTTCTCCACAGTTTTGTACAATGGGAGGGTAGGGTAGATAGATAATAACGGCAGAGGACTCAACAGCAGGTCCACAGTGCATGTTAATGACAGATACGTTTCATTTTGAGCAGTTCTGGAAATAATGACTTTTTGTTAAAAGAAATCGAAAGAGATCAAGAGGCAAAGAGTTGCAAGCATTAATACATCCAAACTAGGGTTTATATTCAAAATGAGTCCAAAAACATAGTAATACCCAGATTATTACTTAGCTCCACTTCCGAACTGTGTGTTATGTGATTGCTGTTGGACTTATGTGTATGCAAATGGGAATGCATCGGGGTTGAAGATGGAAAGGGGATTTAAAGGTGCATTGCTGAGAAAGAAGAAATAGATCCAGAGTTTAAACAGCAATGTTTTATTTAAATTAATGCTGAGGAAATTAACCATTCAGAAAAGCAGAACAAAACTTTTCCACTAGCAGCATTTAAAATGTCAAACACACACGGGACACAATATTTATAATTTGCCATGTTATCATAGAAGGAGAGCTAAACACAAGTGCAATATTTGATGTTATAGGCCTAAGTTTATTGCACCAAGCTCATTGAATTTCATTGTCCCCATTCCAAAGTCTCACATTCCAATTTGATATTTTAATTTCAAATTACTTTAGTTAAGTAGCAACCTTCCTGCAATCTAGAAGTATCCTTGGTCCTTACATTTCACCCCATCAGCATCCATATCCTTCTTCAAAATTTCTATCAGCTATCCCACCACCAGTCACATCTTCCCCTCCCCAGACCTTTCTAATTTCTGCAGGGACCATTCTCTCTGTGATCCCTCCCCATCCATCTCTCTCCCTCCTCCTGCCACACCTGTCATTCTACCTCTTTCCTCACCGCCATCCAGTGACCCAAACAAGCATTCCAGGTGAGGCAGAGATTCGCTTGCACCAGCCTTGCCCTTTGCAGTAAGTGCTCTCAATCTGGCCTTCCCTACATTGGTGAGTCTGACGTGGTGCTCTGTCTGCCATTGCACATTTGGATGCTCTTGATTGCAACCCATTTAACTCGTCCTATTTCCACACTGACCTCTCTGTCCTCAGCCTGTGCCATTGCCAGAGCGAGGAGTAATGCAAAGTCGAGGAACAGTAATATTTATTTCACCTGGGTAGAAGGCAGATGCTGAACGTTCCAATTATGGTAATCCTCTCCCTCTCTGTCCCTGTCATTCCCCGCATGATCTACCCAGACAGTCTCACACACACATCCTTCTTTTCAACCTCCCTTTGCCAGCATCCTAAACCCAGTTTGTTTCCCCTCCCCCACCCATTCCATTGCCCATCACCCATACTTTCCTCCCACTGGGCCCCCTCTCCCTCACCGTCCCATTTGCCAACTCAACCTTGCTTTTTTGGTTCCACGGTTCATCTTCCTGTCTTATCACATTCCATCCTCTGTAGCTATTTGTTGTCTCCATCTATCACCTCCCAGCCTCTGCCGCCCCACTCTTCCCTCCCCCATCTGACTCAATTTGCCAATCAACTCTTCCTCCCTTGGATCTGCCTATCGATTGCTCGCTCTTGCTCCCTCCCTCTCCTCACCTCTTTATACTGGCTCTATCCCCTCTACACTTTCAATCCAAATGGTGAGCACTGACCCAAGATGTCAACAGCCAATTCCCTCCACAGATGCTGCTTGGCCCAATCACTTCCTCCAACAGGTTGCTTCTTCCTCAAAATGTTGGCATTACCGGCTGCTCATATCTAGCAGCCAACCAAAAATGTGGATCTTTTCCTCTATCAACCATCATTAATATCTCCTGACATTTGTCTGTTGATATTTCAGTAACCATTATAAATCGGGACACGTCATTTTATAATGGAGATAGATGGTTTGATATATATATAGGTATAGAACATAAATAATTAAATTTAACTTCCATGTATTTTAAATACATTGAATGTGTTGGCAAATTTCTAATATGTAGTAGTTCAGAATGGCAGGCAGTGGCGAGTGGAGTGTCACAAGGCTCGGTGTTGGGGCCGCAACTGTTTACCATATATATTAATGATTTGGAAGAGGGAATTAGGAGCAACACTAGCAAGTGTGCAGATGACACAAAGCTGGATGGCAGTGTTAACTGTGAAGAAGATGTTAGGAGGTTGCAGGGTTAGCTGGACAGGTTGAGTGAGTGGGCAGATGCAGTGTAATATGGATAAATGTGAGGTTATCCACTTTGGCGGCAAAAACAAGTGTGCAGATTATTATCTCAAAGGGGTTAGGTTAGGCAAGGGGGAGGTACAGCGAGACCTGGGTGTCCTTGTACACCAGTCACTGAAAGTTGGCGTGCAGGTACAGCAGGCAGTGAAGAAACTAATGGAATGTTGGCCTTCATAACAAGAGGATTTCAGTGTAGGAGTAAAGAGGTTCTTTTGCAGTTGTATTAGTCAAGCATGATTTCCCCTTTGTAAATCTATGCTGATTCGGACTGATCCTGTTACTGCTATCCAAATGTGCCGCTATTTCATCTTTCATGATTGACTCCAGCATCTGTACTTGAGGTGTGACTTCCTCACTGTACCCCTATCTGTCCTATCCCTTCACTATCCAAACTTTCTTTCCCACCCACCAACAATCAGTGGCGGACTGGCCTGGGTGTTAGTTTGCCCGATGGCAAGTGGGCCCCTGATGAAGTGGGCCCCCTTTGTCTCCTGGCAATCAATATTTTTAGACCCAGTCCGCCACTGCCAACAATCATTCTGAAGCAGGGTCCCGACCCAAAACATTGCCTATGCATGTTCTCCAGAGACACTGCCTGACCCATTGAGTTACTCCAACATTTTGTGTCTACCTTTGGTATAAACCAGCATTTGCATTTCCTTGTTATTACAATTCATCCCTCATTCCTCATATAATCTCCTCCTTAAAGAGACAGTACTATTGACTCCACTACCACCGCCAATTACCAGAATATAAGCACTTGCTTCGCAAAGAATTTTTGAATTCCTCATTAGAATGATCATACTTTGGACTAATTGGAAACAAACACATTCACAATATCCTCCCTATCGATTCCTTTGTCAGTTTGTTTGGGCCTTCAGGATAATTACATTTTCAGAGCAGTGGTTTCCTCATGCAAATTAATTTTCCTCCTTCTCCATCACATTGATTACTTGTAATGATGATTACTTGTAATGATTTATGAATTTGCTACATGATCCTGTGTTCCGACCTTATTTGGACTCTAATTTCCAAGCAATCCTTCATTGTGATTCCTGGGAAAAATTGTTTCGCCTTACATTGCATTTATTTTAATTCTATACTTTCTAAATCTTGATTCCCCTATCCGGGGAAAATGACTGGGCATTCATTCTCCCCCTTCCATTCATGATTGTATAACCTTTATAATATCATCCTCAGATCCTGAGCTCCAAGGAATAAAGTCCTAGCCTGCCCAGCCAGTCTCTCCCTAAAGCTCAGGACTTTGAGTTCTGACAACATCCTCGTAGATACTCTCTTCACAGCATAATGTAATTTCCTATAGCAGGATGACCAAAATCCAAAAAATACACCAAATCCATTCCCATCATTGTCTTATACAACTGTAACATAACGTCCTAACCTCTATACTCAATGGGCTGAATCCCAGGCTCTTAAGGAAGTGGCTCTTGAAATTGTGGACACATTGGTGATCATTGGCCAATTTTTTGAAGATGTAACTAGGAAAATGGACAAGGGAGAGCCAATTGATGTAGTGTACTTGGACTTGCAGAAATCATTTGATAAGGTCCCACATTGGAAATTAGTGGCCAAAATTGATGGGCCGAATGGCCTACTCCTGCACCTATTGTATATTAATACCCTGACTGATGAAGGAAAGCATGCTAAAGACTTCTTTACCAACCTATCGATCTGTGATAGTACTTTCCAGGAACTATGTACTTGTACTCCCCCATCCCTCTGCTCTGCAACACTCCCCAGACCATACCATTCACAGTGAAGGTCCTGCCCGGGTTTAACTTTCCAAAATACAACACCTCACACTTATCTGAATTAAACTGCTTTCACCATTCCTCAGCCCAATTATCTAGCTGTTCAAAACCTCACTGTATTGTCTGACTTTGCTGTGCCTCAGAGCCACGCCTGATGCCATAGACCCGACTGCTGCCATCCTCTTAACAGCCATCCCCACCAAAAGTATGAATGAATGATTGAATACTTTATTTTACTTTACAAGTCACAGTGAAATTCTTTGTTTTGCATACCCCAAGGTATACAAAGTGTCACCACATGAAGAGTGCCCACAAAGTTACAATGTATCCCATGCTGGGTCCTCCTTTGTTCTTCCCCCCCCTTCCCCTCACGGTAGTTCCCCCATGCCAGGTCCTCCTTTGTTCCTGGCGACGCGTCCTCTGGCTTCCACGTGGCCCGGCCTCAGCGATCGTCGACCAAACCTCCATGACAACCGCCACTCCTGACATCTCCGCAGCGCTAAGCCTGGGTCTGGCCGGGGGGCTCTGTCGACCCAGGGTCCGACCAGGGGGCTCGGTTGCCCGACTTCATGGCTCCTGGGGGGGGGAGGGGGGGGAGGGGCAGACTGCTGTGAGGAAGAAGGGGGAGGGGGGGGGGGGGGGGGGAACATATACTTGTTTTGGAGGGGACTGGCCAGGATCCCTGCATTCTCTGCCTAGTCCCTTTCTTGGTGGTTACCCATCTAGTTGTTTCCTGTATTTGAGGTGTGACCACCTCACTGTACCCCTATCTATGACGCTCGCACTCTCTCGGACAATCCTGGGGGTGTCCAGCCACAGCTTCAGAGCCTCATGAAGAAACATTAATACCATTTTCCATACACACGTTTTCAATAAGCATAATCATTGAATTTTAATAGTTATTTATACTTACAACAGCAACAGGATCATTACTCCGGGTTCCTACAATGCTGAACTTCTTTACATGTGTATTATCCTTCAGAGCTTCAGCATATGCTCTCAGTGTGGCAAGGGGAATGTTCTAGGGACAAAATATACACACAATAATTACAAATATGATAGAAACAAAAATCAAACCTGCTCATTCTTTGCAGCTTTCATTCTATTGTTTCAAAATATTTACTCAATTTTTCTGGATCATGTACTCACCAAACCCACAAACCTGTAGGCTTCTTTAACCAATTTGATGTTCTTGGAATCTTAACATATTCAGTCTACATACTTTTGCTTTTTATTCTTTTCATGTATCTGTACACCTGTGAGATTCCAAACGACTCCACTCTCCCTCCCCCACTTTCACCAATCAGTGCATCACATACACTGAGAGTTAGTGCGAGTAATGATTCAATTAAACATGTTGCAAGGTAGGAGAACTTTTGCTCATGAAGATTACTAGACCTGTGTACTCCTTAACATTTTCACTCTCTCCAAAATCCAAGAGTGCTTTGTCAGTAACATTCTCTCTGTTAGAGTTACACAGCGCACAAATATCCCTTCAGTCCCTTCAGTCCACCAAATGCTTGCTGAATCTTGCACACCGCTCTCTCCCATCTGGACAGCCAGAAGGGGGGCTACGTGAGGATGCTGTTCATAGACTACAGTTCAGCCTTCAACACGATAGTCCCCACCAGACTGGCCGGGAAGCTACTGGAATTGGGGCTCAACACCTCCCTGTGTGCCTGGGTCCTGGACTTTCTCACCGCCAGGCCCCAGGTAGTCAAGATGGGAGGGAATACATCGAAGTCCCTCACCCTGAGCACAGGATCGCCCCAGGGTTGCGTCCTCAGCCCCCTATTGTACTCCCTGTACACACATGACTGTGTGGCTAGGTTCAGCTCCAATTCAATAATTAAGTTTGCTGATGACACTGCGGTGGTGGGCCTGATCTCAGACAATGATGAGAAGGCCTACCGGGAGGAGGTGGCTGATCTAGCACTCTGGTGCCAGGAGAACAGCCTCCTCTTGAACATCAAAAAAACGAAGGAGCTGATCATGGACTTTAGGAGGGCACATCATCCGAGGACGTACACTCCATTGAGTATAAATGGGGATCCTGTGGATAGGGTGAACTGTTTTAAATATCTGGGAGTCCACATCTCTGAGGATATGACATGGTCATCACACGCCTCAGCACTGGTGAGTAAGGCAAGGCAGCGCCTTTACCACCTCAGGCAATTGAGGAAATTCAGAGTGTCTCCGAGGATCCTACAGTGCTTCTACGCAGCGGCGGTGGAAAGCATCTTGTCCGGGAACATTACCATCTGGTTCGGGAATTGCTCTGCCAAGGACAAGAAGGCTCTGCAGAGAGTAGTGCGTTCGGCCGAACGCACTATGGGAACTTCACTCACCCCCCTGCAGGAACTATACAACAGGAGGTGCAACTCCAGAGCAAACAAAATCATGAGAGACCTCTTCCACCCCTGCAACGGACTGTTCCAGCCGCTACGGTCAGGCAAATGCCTCCGTTGCCATGCAGTGAGAACGGAGAGGTTGAGAAGGAGTTTCTTCCCAGAGGCAATTTGGACTGTAAACGCCTTTCTCACCAGGGACTAACTCTCCAGAACGTTTTTCCTTCTATTATTTATTATGTAAAAGAATATGTGTGTTTTGATTGTGTTTATAATTTGTTTGGTTGTTTTGTTGTTTGTCTTTTGCACAAAAGTCCGCGAGCATTGCCACTTTCATTTCACTGCACATCTCGTATGTGTATGTGACAAATAAACTTGACTTGACTTGACTTGACTTGAATATCAAGCACCCATTTACAATAACCTTACACTAATCCCATTTTATTCTCGCCACATTCCCATCAACTACCCTCAGATTCTGCCACTAAAATATTGTCACCTTCATACGAGCACCGAGCACCGTAGGTGGCTGTTATTTGTATACATTGTGTGTGCAAGCAAAGAATCTCACTGTGCCTAGTCACATGTGACAATAAAGTATTCCTATTCCCACTAGGGTCAATTTTCAGTGGCCAATTAACACACCTTCATGCATGTCTTTGGCATGTGGAGGGAAACAAGAGCACCTGGAGATAAATCATATGGACACAGGGATCACTTGAAGTCGGAACTTAGCCCAGGTGACAGACAGGATCTGCACGGCAACAACTATACTAGCTGCAACACTGTGCTGCCCTGTAATACTATCCAAAAAGATCAAATGATGTAAAATTGGACCAATCTTAACTGAGTTTGTGAAATATGCAAGTTGACATTTGAAGATTATTGACATTTAGTGGGTAATCTTGCCCACACATGCTGCACTTTGAGGCAACATTTAGAAGTGTGATTGGTGCAGAATAATAGAAATTTGAACCCATGTTTAATCTGCTTTTTGGAAATTTGCTGACACCAGGAGGTTAAAGTGGGGAAGTGTTCTCTGACATGAAATTAACTTATCAGCACAAAAGTAATACAAATAAGGCCAATGCATTTCTTTACTTTCTGGTTCCTAAACAAACACAGGTGAAACTTTATAGCCGAGGAAATCATGCACTGACTATAATAACGTTCTCAAGGAAAGGAAAAACGGGCAACCGCATCATTATGAAAGGCCTGGATAGAGTGGGTGCGGAGAGGATCTTTCCACCAGTGGGAGAGTCTAGGACAAACGGCACATCCTCAGAATAAAAGGACTTACATTTAGAAAGACAAAGCAGTGGAATTTTTAGCCAGAGGGTGGTTAATCTGTGGAATTCATTGCCACAGACAGCTGTGGAGGCCATGTGTTTGGGTATTTTTAGAACTGAGATTGATAGGTTCTTGTTTAGGGTGTCAAAGGTTACAGAAGACAGCAAACGAATGGGGTTGAGAGGGAAAGATAGATTATCCATAATTGAATGGCGGAATAGACTTGATAGGCCAAATAGCATAATTCTGCTCCTATGACTTATGAATCTATTAATATGTTCACATATTAACGGTTCTTGAAATTTTGATTTGCAAAATAACTCCCAAAAATAACTGTACTAATTGGGTATCAACACACTCTCAACAATGAATTGAAGTATTCTAATTCAATTAAATGATACATCGATTTGGGAGTTAGGGAGTGGGTGGAAGATGCCCCTTCAAACTCCAACCCAATTTTTGAAGCCCACATTAATATGCATTTTCGGTATTTGTTAGATGTATAAATAGCAAATTAAATGACCAAACATATCAAGTGAAGATGGAGCAATAAGTTATAACAACTAACCCCCTGACCTCTTGAACAAACCTATACTGTATGTAATATTAGTTAGATTGTGTTACTTTGGCTCTCTCCCTCACACTTTAATGCATTTCATTATCTTAAAGGGCCTGTCCAACGTGGATGACCTAATCCATGAGTTTAGAAGACCATAGACGAGTTGAAAAAGATGTCAAGGTCGTGTTGACTCACCGAAGTAAAATACCTCCTATGACTATGTCTACGACCTCCTACGACCCCCCTCGACCTCAGTCTTCCACAGCTAAGACCAACTACGACTAGCTACGAGTGGAAAATGATCACATGATAATGTCATGTTTACATTTTTTTCCTCGGGCCAGTTACCGACTTACAACTACCTACGACTACCATCACGACCTACTATGACCTACCTACGAGTAAAAAGTATCAATTTTTTCCATGCCGACCTTTTTTACTCGTGGACATTTTTTATCAGGCTGGAAAGAACCTACTTGAGGCCACGAGTACGCGAAGACCATTCACGAGCGTGAGGAAGAGTTACGAAGACCTCCTACGACCTCGTGGCTCCCGTGCTGTGAGTATGAGTCAAGGGAAAACTCGGCAGAGGTCGCCAATGAGGTCGTGAAAGTGGAACAGGGGCTTACCCACCTGAATTAACATTTTGCTTAGTTTCTCCACATACTCTTTCCTTGTTTTCCATTTACCAATGATATTGATGTTAGCAACCCAGACAAGGAAGCAATTGGCGGAATTCACCTTTATATTATTGAGATTAATCTCCTCGAGCTCAGGGTCATTTTCCATAACTTGCTTTAGGGTTTCTTCAACGTCTGTAGAGTTTGGCAGTTCATCAGGAACTGGCTTATACTGAGTGGGTTGTATGACACCTGCAGAAGGGAGACAAAGTGAGTGTTGATGTGAACGCCACAAAATAATAATTTGACAACGTGAATGGTGTACAATGTAAAAATATTCCCAGTGGCAGCACAAGAACCAATGTCTTCCGGGGAGTGTTAACAAGAATAGCCCAGTCCACTTACAATTCTAATACAGTTGGAATATAAAATCTGGAGGCATTGGTACAAAAATAATGCTTCACAGACTATTCAAATGTTCCTTTTGGCAGCGCACTTTTAAAAACTGCTGTGAATGGGAGTTGGACGCACATTCCCCCTTTCATCCTAAAAGTAGGTGGTTATTTGATGTTATTTAAAGCTCATCAACAACGGAATTTTGCATCTGTAATATTTGAATAATTAACATGCAAAAAGAGCTAAAAGTTGAATTGAGTTACAAATTGAAATTACTGATTGAATTATCATTCTACTGAATAAAACAGACCATATTTATGTACTACCACACATTCTGTCTGTTTTTTCGTCTTTTTTTGTTATTTTCAGTGCGTTTAAAAAGCTTATGTAAATGTTCTCCGGTTTGTTTTATTGGGGGGGGGGGGGGGAGGGGGTCGGGGGAAACTCTTTTTTTTCAGTCTCTTACCTTGCCGAAGATGTGATTGTTTTCCGGATCACATCTCTGGTCGCTGTGCGGCCTAACATCGGACTGAATTTGAGCCCCACCGCGGGGCGTGGACTTAACACCGGAGCTGATCCCTTGCCTGGATGTATTTGTATGACTGACTTGGCAAATGAAATTCCTCATATGTTGCAAAACATACTTGGCTAATAAAGTATTGTTGTATTGTATTGTATTTAACACATTGCACAGAATAGTGCAGCATTTACAGTGCATACTTTCTTATGCTCAACAGTGCTTCAGATTTTACTTACTGTTAAGGCCTTCCTTGTTAACTATGGTACTACTGGCAAGGGCTTCATAATATTGCTGGTTGCTCATCAGTGTGTGCATACCAAGTATGGCTAAAAGAAAAGCACAGTATTCATGGTACAAGAAAACAAAGTATTTCAATTGCAGACACTTGCACTGGATGCAGAAAAAGCAGGCACATTGGAACTGCACTCTGGTTCAAAAAGCAAAAATGACCAGAGTACTGAGCTACATTCACATTAACTCCCAATGATCAGTATAAAATGCAGATCATAATACATGAGCTAGCACTAACACTTGCAGCCAATTCATTAATGCATTTTCAAAAAATAGTTCATTCTAATGGGCCTGTCCCACTTAGGCAATTTTTTGGGCCACTACAGACGACTCCCGCAAAATTTTCAACATGTTGAAACATTTTGGGCGACAGTGGCAACAATTTTTGCTGTTTTGGGTTGTCATAGGTTGACATAAGTGTTGTCGTAGGTTGTTGCCAGGTGTTGTACGTGAATTCCATTAAAACTAGTCCCTGGCAGTCGCCTAAAGAGTCGCCTAAGGGGGACATTGGCCTATGCATTACTGTCAAGGCCACGATTTAATCACAAAGTCACATAGAGTCACAGAGACATCCAGCACTAGAATAGACTCTTCAGCCCATCGAGTCCACACCCACCTTTCAACCACCTATTTACATAGATTCCAAAGCCTTTGACTACCAAACCTTTTTATTTGCCCCAGATTCTACAACTCAGTTACACCCGAGGGGCAAATTACAACAAAACTTCTCTGTACACAATACCAGACCAGAAACATTAAAATTCAGGGTCATAAAAAGTGGCAGTGTGGTGGAGCAGGGCGTTGTCATTGTATGGTTGCAGGTCATAATAAAGGACGGCATGAAGGTGAGAAACAAAGAGCCTCAAAATTATTTTTTGAATAAGAGGAAATGGAGTTGGATCATGATCATAATAATGCAGAAATATGAATGATACTAGTTTTTTTTTTAATGTACACTTTAAAATTTTTTAAAAAAAATATTGTTCATTTGCACTGCTTTGCGGCCGATGTTCTGCTGAGTGACAAGTAATATGCAGATTCTTCTCAGCTTTAATCACAATTCCTTTGTGGTCACACTTACTAGTAGTGAAAGAGGTTGGCTATGTTCAGAATATTGTTTTTTTCTTAAATTAGAAATCGGAGAACCATAAAAATCTTAAAAAGCTTAGAAACTGTGACGTACAATTTTTTGATGTTTGATCCAGTGCATAAAACAGTTACGTGAAATTCATCATAAACTCACAACTTCAACAATGTTTGTCGCTTTAAATGAATGCATAAATAATTTAAGAATAGTTTTTTTTTTTAAGTTCTTCTCTGTTCTTCGAATAAAATAATAAATATACTGATTTTAATTACTTTTGTTTTGCAAACAAAGCAACCAATCAGACTAAATTGTTTTTAAGATAATTTAATCGACAAACTGTGGTGTGAAACTGTGACTCGAGTCTGGTTGTTTGCAGGTGTGGTCATCCCTTCATTCTTTTCATCACTGATTATGTTTTTATATTATTTTATAAGGAAATGTGTATTTCCTTGCAGGTTGAAGTCATTTGGCCTCTTGAGTCTATGATCAATTCTAACAACATCAATCTTATCTCTCACTTATTTCCCAGTAACCTATTCTTTATCGCATGTCCATCAACTTCTCTATATTCTCCATCCTGCATATGTTTGGTTTATGGGAGGAAACAGGAGGGCCCAGGGGAACCTGTAATCTCTATATAGTCACCGCCGGAGGTCAGGGCCAAATCCAGGTTGTGGCGTGGTGAGGCTGCACCACTGCACCACTGTGCAGCCCACACATGACCATGTGATTCACACAGCCACACTATGATTCTCTTCCAACTCTAAATTTACACAAAGGTATCAATGTACAAATGTGAATTCTGCGCTGTCATTCCTATCCGTTAAAAGCAGAAATCATCTTGATTGAAATGCGTGATCATATATTATCCCTTACACTTGCAGTTAGAGTTATCTTGGATCCTGACAGGTGAATGCTATCCAAATCTCTGGATGAGAACCTGCTTGAATGATGAGGGAATCTGCAGAATTCTTGCAGTGGCATCAGCATTGCATTGCAAGCTTTACCGGTGATAGAGCAAGCTTCGGTGGCAACAATACACAGTCCAGGGTTTGATCCCACTGCAGATAAATCTTATACACCTTGCAGGAGTTTTGCAACCTGTGCATTCAGTTGGTCTTTTATGGTGCATGAGATGCAGGAGCCCATAAAATCTTACCAGCATATAGCATGAAATGGAATTAAAATAATTGTGCTCTCTAAGAAGTGTACAAATTGTGGCCAGTTAGATTGTTAATCCGCTTGCAGATTCTTGTGCTCCATCTAACTTTTCTACAGCGTACAATATTCTTTAAAACAATGGAAGCACCTTCAAAGTCCAAGGAAAGTCCAAGGAAATTAAGGAACTATTTTCTAGTTTTATGAAACTATATTGATCAAATGTCCACAGTTATTGCCTGTAATAATTCATCTGATTTTACATGAGAAATTATTGACAATAATAATTTCAGTGCAGTGCCCCACAAAGAGGATTGTGTGTGATTGTGTGTGATTGTGTGTGATTGTGTGTGTGTGTGTGTGTGTGTGTTTGTGTGTGTGTGTGTGTGTGTGTGTGTGTGTGTGTGTGTGTGTGTGTGTGTGTGTGTGTGTGTGTGTGTGTGTTTTTCCATTTTCCCACACTCCTTTGGGAAGTATGCTTAATTCGATGAGAACAGTATTTGAATTGGCTGTAACGTATCCTCTGCTGCCAGCTTGTTTATTTGTGATTATTTGTGGGAGATACTAAAGTTTGTTAAACCAAGCAGCAGGAAATCCTAGCAGAGGAAAGATGGTGAAGCGAGGAAATATTAAAATCACACAGCAGTGCGTAGGTCACATTCCTTTATGTCACTGAATAACAAATTTATATTCCAACTTGCTCAAACTAGAAGAATTTCTTCTCTGGTAACGAGATGCTGCGCTTGATAAAAATAGAGGGCCAAATTCCTGTCTGTGCTAATTTTACATTTGCGCTTACTCTACCAGTTAATTAGCAGAGAAGAACTTTACCCTAACATGCAGTGGTGTGAAAATTCTCACTAGCAGATTGAAGCTTAGAAGCCAAGCAGAAGAATCTCAAGACAAGACCAGTCCATGGGTCAAAGAGGCAGCAATAACACTTTTCCACAGCACACAGTGCAGTCTGCCTAGCACACATCGACTTATGAAGCACTGTCGCTTGCAGTAGCCTCTTGTTGCTCACATGGTACAAACTTACATTCACTCTAAAGTATACAGTCTCAAAGTTGGCAGCTACCACAATCTCACATTAAACAGCAACAGAATGACAGTAAATGTAAATAGTTTCTCTGGCTGATGATGACCTTATACTCCATGGAACACAGCAAATGAAATGAATGATGAGATGGGTTTGCGAAAGAACAGAATGAATGCTGAAAAATAAACAGTGAAGCTTAATGAACAATCCAAATGTTAACATTTATTTCTAATTAAATTAATTGAAATTTCTAATTTGATCTACTTGATCCATTTTGAAATTGATTCTATGTATATTGTTTTGTTACACCTCAAATTGCCCTTCCTCTGCTTTCACATACTTTCTGCCCAGAACATTTGCGAGGTGTCCTACCCAATCTACACACGAGCCCACTCATCTCACAGAACCTTCATGGCCAACAGATTATAGAAAAGCCCCCCTTCAACGCAACACTCTCCAAAATCTTGTTCACTCATCAACAATATCAGTTTTTTTTAATTGCTACTATATCATTATTACTATGAGGCTCAAGATCTTCAATCATCTTGGATCATCATCGACAATAGACAATAGACAATAGGTGCAGGAGTAGGCCATTTGGCCCTTCGAGCCAGCACCGCCATTCAATGTGATAATGGCTGATCATCCACAATCAGTACCCCGTTCCTGCCTTTTCCCCATATCCCCCGACTCCGCTATCTTTAAGAGCCCTATCTAGCTCTCTCTTGAGTGTAAGGTCATCATCTGCCTACTCAAGCTGCAGTAAGTGGTGCAGTGGGACTCCACAATAATCCTCACGCTCGCCCACATAGTCTTCCTGCACCCACCTCACAGGTTTTACCATCTGTTTACCAGTTGAAAGACAAATAGAGACCTACACCCTCTTTCAGTCTTGCGTGATCAATGTTATTTCTGCAAACAATATTCGATCACAGTTCCAATCCTAACGATGCTCCATTGCCAGATGTGATGTCGGATTGAGCCACAATCATAACTTGTGCCCAATGCACCTGGCTTCACTGGTGAAAGAACTAACTAGCTTGGAAAGGCTAAATGAGGCAAATTTGGCATATTGAAATTGGGAACAGTATAAACTCAAGTAAAAATAGGAACAGCAGCGTTAAAATTTAAACTTTAGGGCAGAAAATTGTTCTGTTGTTTGTGCTACATGAATGACATCATTTGAGATACGAGGTGAACTCTGACCCAAAAATTCCATTCCATTCTCTGCAGAGAGTTCCATGCACATATGTTGCTATATCCCCATTTAGCATAGACACATCTCTCTCTCTCTGCTGCAGTGAGTGGCACTCTGAAGTAAATCGTCTCTGTGGGCTGAGCTTCCCTTACCTGCAATGTCACAAAGTTCAGCATCAGTAGCATTGACCAAGGCCTCCTCCAGCTCTGGCTCCAGGGTAACACTGTCAATAACAGACTTCATTGGCTTCTCTTTGGGGATCCACTGCTTCCCTACAACAAAGGGTTCATGACAGAACGGGACATCAATTTAAGCAACTAAAGAAAAAAAAAAAATCAGTCAGCTTTTGTTCCCTTTCAAAAAAATATCTTCTGCACATCACCAAGACAAGGGCTGTAGTATTCAAGTTAAATTTATTGTTTATTGTTAAATGCAGGAGTACATTAAGATACAAATATAATGAAAAATATTGCTTGCAGAAGCATCACATGACAAACTCCGGTAAACACTAAACACAAAAAAACAAATTATACATAAACTACACATAAAGTTCTAAAAGGAGACTATGTATGAATCAAGACATTAGTGCTAAAAGATAATTTTAAAAAATGCAAGTCTATAATAGTGCAAGAGGTGAGCCATAGTGTTCCATTGTTGAGGTAGGATTAAGGTTGTGTTGGTTGGTTCAAGAACCTGATAATAGGATAAAATTAGCGGTTCTTGAACCTGGTGGTGTGGGACTTCAGGCTTCTGTATAGAGATGATAGCAGTGGGAAGAGGGCAAGGTCCAGATAGTGCATATACTTGATGATGGGTGGCTTCCTGAGGCAGCGCTTCATGTAGATGCTCTCAACGGTGAGGAGGGCTGTTCCTGTGATGGACTGGGCTGAGTTCACCATCTCTGCAGCCTCTTGTGTTCCTGTACATTAGAATTGTCATACCAGGCTTTGATGCAACCAGTCAGGATACTTCCTGGAAAAGGTAGTTAGAATATTCGTAGACATACACTTGAAACGTCTAAGTAGAGACAATGGTGCTTCTTCTTTATCATTACATCTCTGTGCTGGGCCCAGGACAGGTAAACCGGGATGTTAACATCCTGGAATTTGAAGCTGCTAACTCTCTTCACCACCGACTCACCAATAAACACTGGCACATGGTCTTGCAACTTCCCTTTTCTGAAATCAACAGTCAGTTCTTGATCTTATTGATGTTGAGCAAGAGGTTGTTGGTGCAACACCACTCATCCAGCTGTTCTATCTCTCTCATCACGACCTGTGCTTTGGCCAGGAGATGGTTCAGTAGCACCATTGCAGAGCAGCAGAGGTTGGGCAATAAACATTGACATGATCCGAAAGGCCCAAATACAAAGAATGAGAAAAAAAAATGGTTGATTTCATAGATTTGTTTTAGCTTTAATACCTCCCATCTCATGGAAAATGAGGTAGTTGCAAGATTAATTTAGTATGGAACATCATGCGTTTAATTCCGGAAGGGTCAAACATGTGAGCAAAACTTACAAAAAATGGCAACACTTTTGTGTAGCGTTAGCCTTTAAAATTTTCAAAAGGCAGATACCACGAAGGTTGCTTAACTGTGCTGAATGTTTATTAATTCTAATCCTACTGCCCTGATCTATTCCCATAGCGTTGGCATGCTTACCGGGTGATGTAACTTTCTCTCATGTTTAATACCTTCTCCCTTGAAAGATCACTGTGGCTAATGACTGTAAATAGGTTTACGACTTTACCTGCTGCCGAGGAAGTTTACATTTTGGCAAGGATTTAAAAAAAATAGCTCCATCTCAGAAATAACCAAATTCTTTGTTGGATATTTTTACAAAATCCTAGCTAATGTTAGGTGGTCAAAACAGAAGTTTAAATTTCAATGGAATTTAGAGAGTGCGAGCAGTCAGGAAGTCAGTCCTGATCTTAAAGACTAGATTATCTCATTTATTTATCATTACACTATATCTTCCTGTTTTCCACTTTAAAAATGGACGCTGTATCTGTAAATGCATCCTGCAGTATTGCAGCCTCCTGCCAGTGAGTGTTGCAGACTACTACATGGCAAATGCAGATACAGTTTAAATTATAAACCTGGGTGTCATAATTTAAAAATTATTATGGGAGGACATACAAGAGTCTTTATTATATACAAACAGACAGAGCCGGGATTTACAAATGTTTCAATTCTAAGTAACTCTGGAGCACTAATTGTCTGAGGCATTCATCGGAACAACCAATGCCACGGTTTCAACCAGCATGAAAAGGGCTTTATTTTAATTCATTTAATTTTCCAGGTTCTGAGCATCATTGTAAGGTCAGCTTTTATTGTCCATTCCTATCTGCTTCTGCAAAGTTGGTGCTGCTTTCTGGAATTACTGCAATCACAGAGTGATACAGTATGGAAACAGGACCTTCGGCCCAGCTTGGCCACACCAACCAACATGTCCCGGCTAGACTAGTCCCACCTGCCTGCGGTTGGTCCAAACTTGTCCTATCCATGTACCTGTCTATAATTGTTTCTTAAAAGTTGGGATAGTCCCCGCCTCAACTACCTCATGTGGCAGCTTGTTCAATACACCCACCACCCTTTGCGTGAAAAAGTTACCCCTCAGATTCCCATTATATCTTTTCCCCTTCACCTTGAACCGATGTCCTCTGGTCCTCGATTCCCATACTCTGAGCACAAGACTCTGTGCATTTACCCGATTTATTCCTCTCATGATTGTGTATACCTCTATAAGATCATCCCTCATCCTCCTGCGCTCCAATGAATAGTGACCCAGCCTACTCAACCTCACCCTATAGCTCACACCCTCTAGCACTGACAACATCCTCGTAAAAACCGAATACAATATTCTAAATGTGGTCTCACCAACGTCTTATACAACTGCAACATGACCTCCTTAAATGAAGGTACTCTCACCATGCTCTCGGGGAGGCACATTCAGGAGTTAGAAAAATTGCTTATAATTGGCCAGCAATATCTATCCACTTCTCATTTTCATTTGTTGTCAAATGTAAGCAGAGATACAGGTTGTGGGGTTGGACAGTGCAGGCAGGGTAGACTAGGCAAGAAACTGCAGTGGTTTGTAGCTGATGTACACAGACACCACTGTGCGCTCATGGTTGCGGAGATGAATGGCTAGGGTGGTGGCTGGTTCTGGATGCTACTCAGCTTCTCAATTGATGCTGGAGCTGCTCTCATCCATACGACAGAGCAAACAACTCATTCCATCACACTGCTGATTTGGAAGAAGGAGGGGAAAAGATAAAGCATTTTAAAGAATAATAAACAGATGGTGGGGTTTGCAGAGTGACCACTGGATAAGATGGAAATTTGATGGAAACCAGAGCAAATAGATGTTTATAAGAATAAACACTTGGGATATCTGACCATTTCATGCATTAATATGGGAGATGGTGTGGTAAAGTTAGGATCAAGATTTCAAAATGGGTATGCAGAACAAATGTATGTACACCAGCAGGAGAAATATCTTTGATCTTAATGTTTAATGGAGAAATAGGACAACACTGTGGTTTGGCTATTGCAGCTCCAACAATTCAGTTTTAATCCTGACGTCTGGTGGTGATCACAAGGGTTTCCTCGCAAACACATCAAGTAACATGTTAACACTGACATAGAAACATAGAAAATAGGTGCAGGAGTAGGCCATTCGGCCCTTCGAGCCTGCACCGCCATTCAATATGATCATCCAACTCAGTATCCTGTACCTGCCTTCTCTCCATACCCCCTGATCCCTTTAGCCACAAGGGCCACATCTAACCCTCTTAAATATATCCAATGAACTGGCCTCAACTACTGTCTGTGGCAGAGAATTCCACAGATTCACCACTCTGTGTGTGAAAAACAAAATTCTAATCTCAGTCCTAAAAGATTTCCCCCTTATCCTTAAACTGTGACCCCTTGTTCTGGACTTCCCCAAGATCGGGAACAATCTTCTTGCATCTAGCCTGTCCAACCCCTTATGAATTTTATAAGTTTCTTTAAGATCCCCCCTCAATCTTCTAAATTCCAGCAAGTACAAGCCGAGTCTATCCAGTCTTTCTTCTTATGAAAGTCCTGCCATCCCAGGAATCAGTCTGGTGAACCTTCTCTGTACTCCCTGTATGGCAAGAATGTCTTTCCTCAGATTCAGAGACCAAAACTGTACGCAATACTCCCGGTGTGGTCTCACCAAGACCCTGTACAACTGCAGTAGAACCTCCCTGCTCCTATACTCAAATCCTTTTGCTATGAAAGCTAACATACCATTCGCCTTCTTCACTGCCTGCTGCACCTGCATGCCTACTTTCAATGACTGGTGTACCATGACACCCAGGTCTCGTTGCATCGCCCCTTTTCATAATCGGCTGCCATTCAGATAATAGTCTACTTTCCTGTTTTTGCCACCAAAGTGGATAACCTCACATTTATCCACATTATACTGCATCTGCCATGCATTTGCCCACTCACCCAGCCTATCCAAGTCACCTTGCAGCTTCCTAGCATCCTCCTCACAGCTAACACTGCCCCCCAGCTTCATGTCATCCGCAAACTTGGAGATGTTGCATTCAATTCCCTCGTCCAAATCATTAATATATATATTGTAAATAGCTGGGGTCCCAGCACTGAGCCTTGCGGTACCCCACTAGTCACTGCCTGCCATTCTGAAAAGGACCCGTTTACTCCTACTCTTTGCTTCCTGTCTGCCAGCCAGTTCTCTATCCACATCAATACTGAAGCCCCAATACCTTGTGCTTTAAGTTTGCAAACTAATCTCTTATTGGGACCTTGTCGAAAGCCTTCTGAAAGACCAGATATAACACATCCACTGGTTCTCCCTTATCCACTCTACTAGTTACATCCTCAAAAAATTCTATAAGATTCGTCAGACATGATTTACCTTTCGTAAATCCATGCTGACTTCGTCCAATGATTTCACCACTGTCCAAATGTGCTCCTATCTCATCTTTAATAGCTGACTCTAGCATTTCCCCACTACCGATGTTAGACTAACTGGTCTGTAATTCCCTGTTTTTTCTCTCCCTCCCTTTTTAAAAGGTGGGGTTACATTAGCTACCCTCCAATCCTCAGGAACTACTCCAGAATCTAAAGAGTTTTGAAAAATTATCACTAATGCATCCACTATTTCTGGGGCTACTTCCTTAAGCACTCTGGGATGCAGCCTATCTGACTCTGGGGATTTATCGGCCTTTAATCCATTCAATTTACCTAACACCACTTCCCGACTAACCTGGATTTCACTCAGTTCCTCCATCTCATTTGACCCCCGATCCCCTGCTTTTTCCGGCAGATTATTTATGTCTTCCTTAGTGAAGACAGAACCAAAGTAGTTATTCAAATGGTCTGCCATGTCCTTGTTCCCCATGATCAATTCACCTATTTCTGACTGCAAGGGACCTACATTTGTTTTAACTAATCTTTTTCTCTTCACATATCTATAAAAGCTTTTGCAGTCAGTTTTTATGTTCCCTGCCAGTTTTCTTTCATAATCTATTTTCCCTTTCCTAATTAAGCCTTTGTCCTCCTCTGCTGGACTCTGGATTTCTCCCAGTCCTCTGGTAGGCTGCTGTTTCTAGCTAATTTGTATGCGTCATCTTTTGTTTTGATACTATCCCTGATTTCCCTTGTTATCCACAGATGCACTTCCTCTCCTGATTTATTCTTTTGCCAAACTGTGATGAACAATTGTTGTAGTTCATCCATGCAGTCTTTAAATGCCTTCCATTGCATATCCACCATCCACCCTTTAAGAATCAATTGCCAATCTATCTTGGCCAATTCATGTCTCATACCATCAAAGTTACCTTTCTTTAAGTTCAGAACCCTTGTTTCTGTATTAACTGAATTAACTGACAACACAGAAGCAGTGAAGGGACAGATACTGTTGGCACAGAGGACATTTGTCCGTCTATTGGAAGCAATTTGCTGAGCTTCACCTCACGTAGGGGCCAGGAAAAGGAGGCTAGGCATTCATCAATTTAGTGGAAATCAGGTTGAGATGAACAGAGATGATCATTGATAAGATGTGCTTGAAGTGGGCAAAGGGAGATAAAGGACACCTGAACCAAACGGTGAGTTTAAGATTCAGACAGCAGAGTGGATGGAGGCCTTGCTTTGACACAAGAGAGATAGGAGGAAGATACACTTTGGTGGACAGTCTCAATCTTAAGGAGATTGAGGCTCGTTCAAAGATGATTTGTTTAGAGAAAAGCATTTTCATGGGCTCAGGGTCGTTTTACTTGAAAAGAACAGCGAGATACTTAATATCATTTGAGCTCAGGATTCTGCCCTTTGGACAGGTTGATGTTGAAACGATACTCAGGGAATTTGGGGGAGGAGAGAATGGTGTCGGAATGAAGGTGGCGGAAAAGTGTAAACATTTTCAGTCCAACAAATATGAAAATCCAAGTGTGATCAGGCAGGCATTCCATGCAGAATCTAAATTTAGTAACATGATTACTCAGTTACCAGGATATTGTGAGTAATTTGAGAATAGGATGGAAGGGGTTGGTTGGGGCTAGTGGTTACACTGAAACAGAGGCTCTCCTGGAGCAATGTGCAATATAACACCTCTTGACAACCGGCTGGCAGATCTCTTCAAGAAATAAATACACAGCTGAGGATGGAATGCAGTCACCGCTATTTTTGTCGAGGCTGTGGAGCTGCTGTTCGTTGATTGGAGAACAATTAGAAGATAAATTATATCTAATCTAATGTCACGAGCACACAAGGTGACTGAAGGTGAAACATTTTCATTATCAGTTCCACAAACTTCTAAACACTGACATTTTGTTCTCCCCAAATATACCAGTTTTATAAAGTTCCCAAAACTGCCATCTCCAAGCAGTCAGATGAAACTAAACAAAATAATCGCCTAACTCCAATGAAACATCGGGGTGAGATCACCAGCAGCTCACTAAGCAGTAAAACAGCCTACACTTGTAGAGCATCTCTATCTCAGAAATACATCTCGAGAGGCTTCTGAGAAAGAAAGGATCTGAAGCAGATCCTTGAGTGGGGGAGCTGAGAGGTTCCAAAAGCTTAAATAAAGAGATTGGTTTCGAGAGAATATCCAAAGGCAGAAACGAGGAGGCAGGGAGCCAAAGGCAGTTAAGATGAGTTTTTGAGAGTAACACAAGATTGTTTGCATTTTCCAAAATCAATTATGTGATATCTGATGCTACGTTTATTTACTCAAGGTGGAAAATCTGGAGTATTATTTAAAACCAACAACAGATTGTGCTTTGGAAAAGTTAATTAAAATGTTTATTTTTCTCCCCACAAGCCCTCATGCCTTTCTAAGTGTAGAACTCAATGCCGGTTTTCAGAGTCACTGTGTAAATAAATAGCATTGCCATCAATGGTCATGGTTAAATTGGCAAATGAACCCAGATTACAGTAAGTGACCGACAGGCACTCAATTTTATAAGAGACTATACACTGTTTACACAGTGTCGGGTTTGTTGAAAGTGTAAAACAATTACTTTATCTTGCAGGGAACCCAAGGCAAAATATAAACTCAATATATTTTCTCAAAGCCAAACTAAGTATAAATCTCATATCAAGTAAGACACTTTTCAAAGCAACTTCAAAGCTAAACTTTGGTAGGTGAACCTTCAGAATGTGCTTGCTGCAGTTTATGTCAATTCATTCTCTGTAGACAGATATTGATGACAAGGCTGGTAGCTGTAATAGTTTTATGTATTTTATTATTTTTTAAATTAAGATAGTCTCTAAACTAAAACTAAACCAAACTAAAAAAAAGACAGCAAAATGAAAAAGACTGTGCAAAGAAACAAGACATTGCTGCACAACACAATTAGAAAATAAGTCCATGATAGAAACATGGAAACATAGAAAATAGGTGCAGGAGTAGGCCATTCGGCCCTTCGAGCCGGCACAGCCATTCAATATGATCATGGCTGATCATCCAACTCAGTTGGTGCAGGAGGTGGTCCGTCGTGTCCCTAAGCAGAAGTAATGTGCAAATTACACACAAACACCATCCAAGGTTTGGATTGAATCCCTGGGTCTGTCACAGTAGGGCACCAGTTTGACTAGCAATGCCACTATGCAAATGCCTTGTTGTAGACAACTAATGGCTTTCTAAATCACTTCAGTGGACAGTTAATAGTCAACTATATTGATGTGTGTACACAAAAAAGCTGGCGAAACTCAGCGGGTGCAGCCGCATCTATGGAGCGAAGGAAATAGGCAATGTTTCGGGCCAAAACCCTTCTTCAGACTGCACCCACTGAGTTTCTCCAGCTTTTTTGTGTACCTTCGATTTTCCAGCATCTGCAGTTCCTTCTTAAACACAATATATTGATGTGTGGCTTGACTTGCCTGCCACAGAAAGCAGTTTTCTCTGTTTCTAGAATATTTGAAAAATGAATGGATTCTTTATAATAATGCAATAACTTCCTGGTCACGTTTATGAATAAAAAGCATCTAAATTCAAGTTTTCAATCCAGGCGCCTAGAGTATCCAATAACATAGTGATTACACCTTACACTGGAGTAATCTAGAGGCCAGTTGATTATTCTGGGGACAAGATTAAATCCCACACGAGCAGTACAAATACTTGAAAAATAAATCACAACGTTACTCGCGTTTTGTTGCAAACATTGCAATGAACTTTTAATAAACGATCGGACATTTCAGTTCAGGCATAGAATAACTTATTCTGTTGCATTGAGATGCAAATACTCGCATAGAGATATTGACAGATGATGTAATCATGTAGTTTTACTCTCTAATTCCCAACTATTTCACCTTGTATGGACTACTACCTGCCATTTGATTTTAGTATTTATTTATAATTGCAAGAACTAGACAAGTTCCGGTGAACAAAAAGTAATTATCACTATCAACCATCTTCACTATCTACAATGCCACCCACTTTAGTGTCATCTATAAACATTTGCATACCTCGTACATTCTCATCTAAATCATTGATATAAACCACAAACAACAATGGGTCCAGCACTGATCCCTGAGGCACATCACTCGTAACAGGCCTCATGTCCGAAAATCACCCTTCCACCACCATTCTATGTTTCCTTCCATGAAGCCAATTCTGTATCCCATGCAATCTAACTTTCCAGAGCAGCCTACCATGTGGAATCTTATCAAAGGCCTTGCTGAAGTCCATATTGGGAACATCAATGCTCTTTCCCTTATTAACCCTTTTGGTTACCTCCTCAAAAAACTCAATCAAATTTGCAAGACATGATTTCCCACATACAAAACTATGCTGACTATCCCTAATCAGCATTTGTCTCTTCAAATGCATATATATCTTATCCCCTGGAACCTTCGCCATTAACTTACCTACCACAGATGTTAAGCTCACTGATCTATAGTTCCCATGCTTTTCTTCTTCTTCTTCTATGTAGTTTTTTTTGGCGGTTGGCAAACAACTTTTTAGTGCATTACCGCCACCAACTGGTATGGAGTGTGGATCAAATAACATTATAACTTATATACTAATAACCTATATCTTTCCAAACAAATTGGTTACCCTGAGAAAAAGCATTAGGATTTGATAGCACATATATGAATTATTTTGTAAAATATCTATTAAATCAGATTGTACGTTTTCTTTTCTGAATCGTTCACTCATTTGTCTTCTTTCTTCCTCATACCTCTCACAATGTATAATGACATGCTCTATTGACTTTTCTTGCCCACAGTATTCACATCTGCCTGTATTATGCTTGCCTATTATAAAAAGTGTACTGTTCAGACCAGTGTGTCCAAATCTGATTCTTGAAATTACTGTCTCCTTTTTTCTGTTTTTTCCTGCACATCTCATTTCTCCCACTTTCCTCTGGACTCTGTAGAACCACTGTCCTTTCCGCTCTTCCTCCCATTGCTTTTGCCATCTTTCCTTCAGTCTTTGCTTAATAATGTCTTTGATTTCAGTTTTACCTATGTTAATACTTAAATCAATCTTACTTCTTTTTGTTACCTCTTTTGCTACCTTATCTGCCATTTCGTTTCCTCTAATGCCAATGTGTGCTGGTACCCATAAAAATATGACTGTAAGCCCCATTATTTGAATTCTGAATAGTGTTTGTTGTATTTCAATCAAAATGTCTGGTCTACTGTCTGAATGGCTGTGCTGTAAACTCTTTATTGCTAAACTTGAATCTGAACATATATCTGTCCTTAAAGGCCAGGTATCCTCGACCCACTGTACCGTTAACAATATTGCAATCATTTCACCTGTGTATACTGAGACCTCATTATTGATCCTCTTCCCTACTTTGATGTGAAACTCTGGTACAATAAATGCTACTCCTACTTTATCTACTGAATCTTTTGATGCATCTGTATACATTTGGACAAAGCTGTGGTATCTGTCAATGTATTCCTGTATGATGAATGAATTATACATACGTTGTTTATCCTTGTTTTTCTGTTCTAATATTGTAAAGTTTACTGTTGCATCTGGAAGTATCCAAGGTGGAATTGAAGGTAATGGAACCGTTGGAACCACATTTAATTGTGCTATGCTGATTTGTAATGCTCTCTGGGTCACTGTCCATCCACAACTTTTTGTTTCCCTTCTCTCCTTTTCCCAGCATAGTTTGACAGTAACTTGTGCTGGGTGTTCTTGACTGTGGCCCTGTAGGTTAATCCAGTAATTCAATGAAAGCTGTATCCTTCTCATCTCTAGAGGCATCTCCCCCATTTCAACATGTAATGCTGCTGTTGGAGTTGTTTTTATTGAAACCTGTACATATTCTCAATGCCTGATATTGAATGTTGTCTATTTTCTTAAGAGAAGTACTTGATGCGGACCCATACACCACACAACCATAATCTAACACAGATCTAATTAACCCAGTGTATATAGCCTTCAAAGCTGTTCTATCTGCCCCCAATCACATCCAACTAAACATCTCATCACATTAAGTATCTTCTTACATTTGTCCACTACTTTCTGAATATGAGCCATCCATGTAATCCTCTCATCAAACCATAAACCTAAAAAATTATGGTATTTTACTCTCTCCAATTCCTGGTTATATAATTTTATTTTAACCTCATTATCAATTTTCTTCCTAGTAAAAAACACTATCTTTGTTTTTTCCACAGAAAATTTGAATCCCCATTTATATGACCACTCTTGTACCTTTATTATAGCCCTCTGTAGTTTTTGCACAATAAACTTCACATTTCTCCCCCTTTTCCAGATTGCCCCATCATCCGCAAACAGTGAAACTCCCATTTCATTTACAATTTTTTCATATACATCATTTATCATTACTGAAAATAGTAAAGGACTTATTATGCTCCCTTGAGGTGTTCCATTTTCAATATCTAATGTTCCTGAGTATTGATTTCCAACTCGTACTTGTATTGACCTCCCAAATAAAAAATCCTTAATCCATTTAAATATACAACCTTTAATCCCCAACTTACCTGGTTTCACTAATAACCCTTCTCCCCACATTATATCATGTGCTTTCTCAATATCAAAAAATACAGCTACTACACGTTCTCTGTTAATTTGTGCTCTCCTAATTTCATGTTCTAAACATATAGCTGGATCCATGGTGTTTCTCCCCTTCCTAAAACCACTCTGGTAATTGGATAAATATCCTTTATTTTCTATATAACATGTTAACCTTTCATTTACCATTTTTTCCATTACTTTACATATGTTGGATGTTAACGCAATAGGCCTATAATTCCCTGGGTTTGTCAGATCTTTACCTGGCTTTCCTATTGGGATTACTACTGCCTCCTTCCAGCTTTGCGGTAATTTCCCACCCTCCCACACTTTATTATAAAATTCTAACAAAAAATCCTTGGATGTTTCACTGAGATGGTTTAACATGGTGTAACAAATCTGATCTTTACCTGGTGCTGACACCTTGGTTTTTCCCAGGCTTTTCCTTGCTGCCCTCCTAAATAAAGGCACAACATTAGCCACCCTCACCTGTTTCTAACGATCATTCAATTTCTTGAATGATCGTTAACTAAATTGGGGCAATGCAACTTTGATGGTATTCATCAAGAACATGTTAAAGTTGCTTAGAGTAGGATGTTTGCTGGCAAAGAGATGTCTAGAAAGCCTGCAATTTCTTCGCTAGCTTCCAACAGTGTCCTCAGATGTATATGATCATTCTTACAATATTTATTTACCTTCATACACCCTAGAATGTCCAGTACGTCCTTGATCGCAATACAGACAGCCCTTAATACGGACAAGAAATAACTGTGCCAAATTCCCTAGCTTTCATGTTTTTCTCCATGGTAAAAACAGAGAAGAAATACTCATTGGGGAATTTGCACATTTCCTGCGGCTCCACATTTAGATGACCACTTTGGTTTCGAAGGGGCCCTATTTTCTCTCTAGTTACCCTCTTTCCATTAATATCCATATCAAGCTTTTTTGATTCTCCTTAATTTTATCTGCCAGAGCTACCTCGTGCCCCCTTTAGGCACTACTGATTTTGGTTTGGTTCAGGTTAGAGATACAGCAAGGAAACAGACCCTTTGGTCCTCTGAGTCCATTCATATTAATTCTATACTATCCCACTTTCTCATCCATTCCCCACACACTGAGGGCAATTTAAGGGAAACATTAACCTACAAACCCGCAAGTCTTTGGGATGTGGTAGGAAACCGGAGCACCTGGAAGAAACCCATATTGTCATAGGCAGACCATGTAAACCCCCCACGGGAAGTCAGTATCAAACCTGGGTCTCTGGTGCTGTTAAGCAGCAGCACTACCAGCTGTGCCACTGTGCTGCCCTGTGTCCGAGGATTTCCTTCCTAAGTATGCTCCTTCGTCCCTAAACTCAACCAGGGATACACTTAATCCCAGATGCCTATACCTGGCCCATACTTCCTTTTTCCTGACCAACCCCCTTTTCTCTCATCATCCAGGGTTCCTTACTTCCCCCTACCTTGCCCTTCACTGACAGGAATATGCATGCTTTGCATTCTCACCATCACTCTTATAAAAGCATCCCGTTTTCTTGACATCCCTTTGCCAGCAAACATCCTATTCTAAGCAACTTTAACACGTCCCTGACGAATACCATCAAAGTTGCATTGGCCCAATTTAGAACCTTAACTTGTGAGCCTGCCCTGTCCTTACAGTGCATTTAGAAAGTATTCAGATCCCTTCACTTTTTCTGCATTTTGTTACGTTACAGCCTTATTCTAAAATGGATTAAATTATATTTTTAAATCATCAATCTACACACAATACCCCATAATAAAAAAGTGAAAACAGGTGTTTAGAAATTTTTGCAAAGTAATTAAAAAGAAATAACTGAAATATCACATTTACATAAGTATTCAGGCCCTTTACTCAATACTTTGTTTGGGCACCTTTGGCAGTGATTACAGCCTCAAGTCTTCTTGGGTATGACGCTACAGGCTTGGCACATCTGTATTTGGGTAATTTCTCCCATTCTTCTCTGCAGATCCTCTCAAGCTCTGTCAGGTTGGATGGGGAGCGTCAATGCACAGCGATTTTCAGGTCCCTCCAGAGATGTTTGATCGAGTTCAAGTCCGGGCTCTGGCTGGGCCACTCAAGGACATTCACAGACTTGTCACAAAGCCACTCCGGCGTTGTCTTGGCTGTGTGCTTAGGGTTTTTGTCCTGTTGGAAGGTGAACCTCAGCCCCAGTCTGAGGTCCAGAACGCTCTGGAGCAGGTTTTCATCAAGGATCTCTCTGCACTTTGCTCCGTTCTTCTTTCCCTCGATCCCGACTAGTCTCCCCGTTCCTGCCGCTGAAAAACATCCCCACAGCATGATGCTGCCACCACCATGCTTCACCGTAGGTATGGTATTGGCCAGGTGATGAGCGGTGGCTGGTTTCCTCCAGACGTGATGCTTGACATTCAGGCCAAAGAGTTCAATCTTGGTTTTATCAGACCAGACAATCTTGTTTCTCATGGCTTTTAGCAAACTCCAAGTGGGCTGTCATCTGCCTTTTACTGAGGAGTGGCTTCCGTCTGGTCACTCTACCATAAAGGCCTGATTGGTGGAGTGCTGCAGATATAGTTGTCCTTCTGGAAGTTTCTCCCATCTCCACAGAGGAACCCTCTATGAAGAGTCCTGATGGTTCCAAAGTTCTTCCATTTAAGAATGTCGGAGGCCTCTGTGCTCTTCGGGACCTGCAATGCTGCAGAAATTGTTTTATACCCTTCCCCAGCTTCGTGTCTCGACACAATCTACGGACAATTCCTTCGTCTTCATGGTTTGGTTTTTGCTCCGACATGCACTGTCAACTGTCGGACCTTATATAGACAGGTGTGTGCCTTTCCAAATCACGTCCAATCAATTTAATTTAAGTTGTAGAAACATTTCAAGGATAATCAATGGAAACAGGATGAACTTAAGCTCAATTTTGAGTGTCAGAGCAAAGGATCTGAATACTTATGGAAATGTGATATTTCAGTTATTTATTTTTAATTACATTGCAAAAATTTCTAAAACCCTGTTTGCGCTTCTTCATTCTGGGGTATTGTGTGTAGATTGATGATAAAAAAAAAGAATTTAATCCATTTTAAAATAAGGCTGAAACATGACAAAATGCTGAAAAAGTGAAGGGGTCTGAATACTTTCAGAATGCACTGTATCCATAACTATTTTATCTCTAATAGAATTGTGGTCACTGATGCCAAAAGACTCGTCCTCCGACACTTTAGTCACTTGCCCTTCACAATTTCCTAAGAGTAAGTTAAGCTTTTCCCTCTTCTTTGTAGAAGAAAACTTTCCTGAACACATTTGTCAAATCTCACCCTATCTAAACACTTGACATTACAGCTGTCCCAGTCTATATTGGAAATTTAAAATCCCCTAATATGATAACTCTATTAGTCTTGCAGCTGCTTGCAATCTCCGAGCATATTTGCTCCCCTAATTCCGGTTGACTATTATAGCACAGGCTCAACAAGATGATCATCTTTTCATTTCTCAGCTCCACCCATATAGCCTCACTAAACAAACCATCAGTCATTTATTCTCTGACTATTGCCGTGACATTCTCCTTAATCAATAAAGCCATTCCCCTGCCGCTTTTACCCCACATCTGAAACATCTGTAGCACCTGTACTCTGGAACATTTAACTTTCAGTCCTGTCCCTCCCTTAGCTAGGTTTCTGTAATGGCTGTAACACCCCAGTTGCATGTACCTATCCACGCCCTGAGTTCATCCGCTTTTACCCGTCAGGCCTCAAATATTGCAATGAATGCAACGTAAACCAACAGTGCCGCCTCGCTTCCTGCAGTGCTCCCGCCTGCCCTGTCTACAGAACTTGCTTTCATCACCTTTGTATTGACTTCCAGACTGTCACCTGCCTAACTCCTGCATTGGATACCCGTCCCCCTGCCAATCTGGTTTAAAGCTAGCCAGTCACGGCGCCAGGCTCTGCCCCAGCCGACTGGCTGCCCGTTTTCTGGGGTTACGTCCGTGACCGGGCGGGGTTAGAAAGGGAATTCGCCCTGTCCAAGGGCACCCTGGGGGATTTCCAGAACCGCTGGGCACCGCGGGGGGGTTGAATGTATCCTCAATAAGGATTGTAACATAGTTGTATAGTAGTTTATTTAGGATATTTGTTTGTATTGTATTATGGTGGTGGGTTCTGGTTTGTTTTATTGTATTGTAAAAAATTGTTATTTTTAATAAATAAATACAATTTTTGATTTTAAAAAAAAATCTGGTTTAAACCTGCCCAATATCGCATTTACAAACTCAAAAAAGATTAACAGATTACGCAACATTTGTAATTGCATAAAAATGTCACACACCTCTCTTTTCTCCTGTGTATGGAACCAGGTCATCTCTGTCCTTGCTTTCCTTTGCTTGCTTCTCTAAGTGATCCAGAAGTTGATCTCTGTTTAATGGCCCTGTGGGTGCCTTCTTTGTCTGATCTTTTTGTCTTAATCCCACAGGTAGAAGCTCATTCTAAAACAAAATTAAAATAAATTCAGCAGTGAGGCAAGGTGCAGCATAATACCTCATTTTAAATGTTTCAATCAGAGCAGAAATATTCAGTTGCAAAGAACAATCACAAACCTGGTTTCACCCAGCTTTAGTAGAAGTAATGGAAGCTAATCTGCAAGAAATGTGTCAGGTTGCACAAAATTAGATTTTTTAAATTTTCTAATTGGGCATCAATTTGGTTGGAACTTTATTCTAAAGCTTCTTGATATTCAGCAGTTCACCAATAAAAATACAGCATCTGAGGCACTGTGATTTCATTCTTTACACATTTGTGCGGGCATGGACCTCTCTTTACCAAGGTCCAAGATCCCCACCTACTTTCAAAGGATATCAATAATTCCGATGCCCAAGAAGAGTGAGGTGGCATGCCTCAATGACTAATGACCAGTGGCACTAACGTCCACAGTGATTACGTGCTTTGAGAAGTTGGTTAGGATGTAACTAAACTCCTGCCTTAGTTAGGACCTGGACCCACTACAATTTTCCCACTGCCACAACAGATGAACATGTAATGTGATCTCACTGGCTCTTCACTCTGCACTAGATCACTTGGACAATAACCGAGTCTCTGCCCGTCCCTTTGTAATTGGATACTCAACCTTCTCATCGCCTGAGCATAATCAGTACAAACTGGCAGCAACACTTCCTCCTGGATAACCGTCAATACAGGTGCAACTCAAGGCTGTCTCCTGCTCTACTCTCCTCTCTCTATACCCAAGACTATGCAGCCAGACTATGCTCCAATGCAAATAAAAATGTCAAATTACTGGATGTGCATATCTCTAAAGATCTGGCCTGAACCCAGTACATCGATGCAATAGAAATTGAAAGCTCATCAACACATCTATTTCCTTCAAAGCAGATTAAGAACTTCTTCAAGAGCAGGCCTTACTAACTGGTTGCATCATGGCCTGGTTTGGCCTCAGAACAAAGGAGACTACAAAGAATGGTGGACACTCATTCAATCACAGCTACTGTCCTCCACATTATCGAAGGTATCTAAAGGAGACGCTGCCTGAAAAGGGCAGCCTCTATCATTAGAGATGGGCCATGCTCTCATTTTGTTACTACTTTCAGGAAGAAGGTACAGGCTGAAAACTGGGACAGTTTCATCCCTGCGACCACCAGGCTCTTGAACACTACACAATCTTAACCTCAGTAACTATGACCATCTGTGCACTGTGTCTTTTGTTGCACTAAAGACTAATTTCCGCACTATTCTGGTTACTTATGCCCTGTCCCACTTAGGAAACCTGAACGGAAACCTCTGGAGACTATGTGCCCCTCCCAAGGTTTCCGTGTGGTTCCCGGAGGTTGCAGGTGGTTGCAGATAGTGGAAGCAGGTAGGGAGACTGACAAAAACCTCCGGGAACCGCACGGAAACCTTGGGTGGGTCACAAAGTCTCCATCTGAAACAACTTTCAACCTGGTTAGTGCAACCAGTAACTGAACCCAAGAGGCCAAGATTACCGACACTTCAGTTGGTTTGTGTTCCTTCAACTGACATTAAAAGGGATCTGGATAGATAAATACGAATCCATATTTAATTCCTTTAAATCTTTTTATCCTCATGGTCATGTGGAGACAAAGATATCTGTAAATTCCATGTATTTGGTTTCATAATTTTCTAAATGTAAACCACAATGATTTGTAAATTACAAATATATTCCACCTCCAAACAGCATTCAAACAGGTGATCAATGTGTGGCACATACACTCTCCAGCTCACATTAAACAGAAACAAGATGATGCTCCCAGACATTACAATTCGGCTTATTTCCAAATTCTTATTTGTTAGCTTACAATTAGATGATTGTTTTCACCAGTGGCCCAAGTCCCTGCTGAACTTAAACCAGGACTTCATTCTCTGGTGTGTGTGTGTGTGTGTTGATCTATCAGTCATAGCCAGAAGGCTTCACAACATACTAACATGATTAAACTACTACATCAGGTTTAATTACAACTGAGATACTATATGCTATAATCTGTCACTGCAAGAGCTAAAATATCATAATTGGCAAATCCATATATTAGGGTAAAGTATGACCTGCTTCTCCTCCAGCTCTCCAGGATCTGAACTGGCTGACGAGTGGTGTGAGATCTGTATTCTACTACAAGTAGGGAAAGAGATAGTGACATGGGTGATGAGTAGAATATATGGTACAAATGAGCGGGCTAGGACATTCCTGGCAAGCAGGCCCGACTTGCCCACTGTGGACCGACAACGGAGGACCCACCGGGTAGGCCTGGCTCTCCCGCCACGGTCTCCGGCGGAACCGGGAACCCGCCTGAAGGTTTAGGGCCCACCCAAAGGCTCGCAGTCGGCTGGACCTTGCCAGAAGGATTGTCAGAGTCTGCACAAAGCCTCGTGGTCAGCAGGACCTCGGCAGTTGATGGGATCGGGAGCCTGCCCGAAGGATTGGCAGACGGCATAACTGGGAGAGAGCTGGAGAAGTTGGACGCAAGAAGCAAGGACTGGTAGGAAGGTGAACCGGGATAATGCCGCCAGTGCCTTCGGGCAGACTGCAGGGAGCGACCCCAGGATACAAAGATGGCCGGGCGAGGAGAGGAGAGGAGAAGGACGTCGGTTCCCAGGAACTGCTCCAGTACATTGATCGGGCCCACCAGATTTTGAACTTTGAATAATGGTGTCAAAAATAGCGGCACCCTCACATGTAATATGTACAAAATTGTGCAGTTGCATATGTGATAAATAAAGCACTATTGAATTCCATTAGTAATTTTCACTGGTCTTCTACATGTTCCCAAGGATGACGCTCAGTTCAGAATGCTAAACCAGATGCTCCTTTTACATTTTAAGGAGTCATGGGCCAGGGATTTCCATGTCATGCTTCAAATATATCATCAATGATGGAAAAAAATTAGATATCTTTACAGTCCTAAGGGAACGGATCCAATTAACATGAGGTGCTAATTGAAAACATAGGATGGATCATGAAAAGGAAAAAAGACTGTGAGGACATCCTTGAATCATTGCTTCCATTTTGTTGGACACCTCATGTCATAACAGGATACAGTGCCTGTTCAGGAATCTGAAGCTAAGGAATGATATGGCTTGATTTTTAGAGCTGTCTGAATCTAAATAGAGACTACAGGCTGGTGATGCTGATAATTGGAAGGGTAGGGGATTCAGTAGAGCCCATAAAAGGTACACCATAGAATGGAAGAGGACAAACAGAAATGGGGAAGTTTTAATCTACCAACCCACCCCCCTTCTAAGAATAGCTTTCATCTCTACATTGAACTACTAAATAAAATGCAAAATCTCTGATGGAACATGTAGGAAGGAACTGCAGATGCTGGTTTAAACCGTAGATAGACACAAAAAGCTGGAGTAACCCAGAGGGTCAGACAGCATTGCTGGAGAAAAGGAAACGTCACCTATTCCTTTTCTCCAGAGATGCTGTCTGACTCGCTGAGTTTTGTGTCGATCTGTGTGGAATAGGTGTTATGAATAAAATGTATGCAATTATATGCATTATCTTTCCATGTACAAACTGCCTTTACCTGCATAGAATGTGCTTCTGAAACAAGCATCTATCCTATCTGTTTCCATTTGGACAAAATATTCATGACAGATATGCTAAAACAGGACAGAAACGTTTTGTCTTGACAGCAGTTAATAGAAAAACACTTTCCTTTTTTGTACAAATTCTTTCCCCAACACTCATTATGTAATCAAAATACAGCAATATATTTTAATCTTTTTAAGTTCTGTTTAACTTCATATCACACACACACTGAATTATCAATGTGCAGTATATTAGATTTCCTTCTGGACATGTATTACATCACATACTTGTACATCACATACGCAGTAAATCAGCAGCATGTTTATTGCTTTCTTTAAACTAAAACATGAATATTCTTTTTATTTTTACACAAAAAAGCTTGTGTTTTTTAGTGCCTTCAGCAATCTCAGTTTAAAGATGTGCAAATCTATTGGGTTTAGTTCCCCTTTGCAAGTCTGCAGGGTTTCCACTGTTTATGAGCGAGACCAATAGCCTTTGACAGGGATAGCAAAATGTAATGTAGAAAAGTAAAGACAACCTGGACTTTGAAAAAAATTGTTGCAACTAAAGTAAATCTAAGAGAATATCAAATGACTGTGATGTTGTAAATCTGAAATAAAAACCGTAAATGCTATTAACACTCAACAGGTCAAGCAGTATCTGGGGAGAGCGAAACAGTTTGTGTTTCTGGAGCTAGACCCTTCATTAGAATTGGGAAAGAGAGGTGGGGAGAATTGGTTGACCAAAGGGAATATTTCCGATAGGCTGAGTCCGACTGAATAAATATAGCAGCAGCTGAGGGGATCAGATTACATTTCCTTGTCTGTGTAATGCGTCGCTAATAGCAAGGCCATGAGACATGCCCAGCAAGCCAGACTACACAAATAGAAAGAGAAAATCTGAGCCACAATGATGATCAGCCAATGTGGCCAGCATTGATATGCAAACAAAGTGTGAGAGAATTCAATCTGGATCCTGCAACACGCCCAGACGGAAGATGAGGTGCTACTCCCGAAGCCCACATTAGCTCTCGTTGTAATAGTGAAGGAGACCTCACACAGAAGAGGTCAAAGTGGGAGTGGGATGGTAGGAGGCAACCAGAAGCTCATCGTCTGTCCTAGGGGCTGAAAACATGAGCTCAGCACAGCGATCACCTAATCTGCATTTGGCTTCCCCAGTGTTGAGGACATCACATGTAAACACTGAATGCGATACACGAGATTGGAAGAAGTACAAGTGAATTGCTGCCTTACCTGGAAGGAGTGTTGAGTCCCTAGATGGTGGGAAGGGAAGAGATGAAAAGGCAGGTGCTGCATCTCCTTCCATCGGAATGTGCCGTAGGCTAGGGAATAGTTGGAGGGACTGAAAAAGCAAACCACCAGTTGCATAGATTGTGATCCCTTCAAAATACTGAAAGGGGGGGGGGATATGTATTTGGTGATGGAATTTTGTTGGAGCTGACTGAAGTTGCTCAGGATGAGCCATTGCGTGCGTTGCTTGGAAGAATGGACAATAAAGAGCAGACTCTGTCTGGGCAGCCTGCAAGTAGGATTGAAGCACAGGGCCTACACCCCTCCCCCTTTCCACCTGCTTGCATCCAATGTGCAATCCCCAGATAATATGGTTGAGGAGGGTAAGGTTGCTTTACCAAGAGACATGAGGGAATGCTGTGTACTCTGCTTCACAGCGACTTGGCTCATCCTCAGTTCTCCACACTCAGCAATCCAACGTAAAAGGTTTCTGAACCTATGGCATTGACTAGACGGCATCATTGGGAAAAGGGAGAGGCGCTGCCTCCTGCCTCATGGTAAACGCTTCGTGGTGCTCAGATAGAGCAGTCTTGTTCAACTCCAGGTCCCGGAACATCTGGCAGTGAAGTACTGTCCCTTATTACCTCCCGAGGGAATTCACTTCCGAACTAATGCTAGCATTTGTCCTGCAACACCAGAGGAGCAAGTATTCCCAACATTAGCTACTCCACCATCAAAAATGCCTATCGTTCCATCCCGCTCTCCCTTTGGAAAATCAGACCAGCTGGCAGGGTGCTTTCGTCCTGCATGTAGGCAGCAAATGAAGACGGCAGTGAGGATTGTACAGAGCTGGTCAAGAGACTCAGAGGAACAACTCGGCAACAGTTTGGTATTGGTAGACTGGGTGATGTTCAAGGACTCAGCAAGGACCTGAACGAAAACGCCATGGTTGTCACTAACTTCATAAGCAAATGTGTGGAGCAAATGTTCCCACCTACACCATCCAAGTGTTCCTTAACCAGAAGCCGTGCATCAACCAGGAAGTCTGAAACCGATTGAGGACCAGCACTGGGGAACAACGCAGGTTCATACAAGTTCAGGTACAACCTCATTAAGGCCATCAGAAGAGCCAAGTGAAACTTTTGCTCTAAACCGTAAGATCGGTTGGACATTGCGCAGCTATAGCAGGGCTGGCATGCCATCATGTCCAACAAGAACAACGATTCATCACTCAAGCGACAATGAGGCATGTTCAGTAGGACCTTATGGTGTTCTACATTTGTTTCCAAATGGATAACGTCGACGTACCTTATCGGGCCCCCTTCTCCCCTGACAACACTAGTCTCAGTCACCAAGGTCGATGTCAAAAGGGTCAATCCTTTATGAGGGTGAATCCTTGGAAAGCGTCCAGCCCTGATAGTTTATCTGGCCATGTTCCTAATACCTGCTTGACTGAATAGTTGTTTCTGAAATACAATAGTCAACCTCTCATTCTGTGGTCCCTATCTCCTCTAAATGGGTGTCAACAATGCCAGTGCCCAATAAACTAAGATGGCATGCCTCAATGACTATTGACTGGTGGCAGGCACTATGTCCATGGTGATTAATTGGTTATGACGCATATCAACTTTTGCCTGAGTAAGTACCTGAACCCACTATAATTTGCCTATCATCGCAATAGATCAACAGTAGATGTGATCTTGCTGGCTTTCCACTCTGCAGTTTGGCATTCAACACCATCATTCCCTCCAACTGGTTACCAAGCTCAGGGAACTGAGTCTCTGCTCATCCCCATGTAATTGGATCCTTGACTTCCTCATCAGCAGACTTTAGAAGGCTTAGGAAGTTCGGTATGTCCCCAACAACTCTCACGAACCTCCACAGATGCCGCATAGAAAGCCTTTTATTGGAATGCGTCACAGCATTGTTTAGGAACAGTTCCATCCAAGACCACAAGAAATTGTAGAGAATTGTGGATGCAGCCCAGACCATCACACAAACCAATCTCCTTTCCATTGACTCCATCTACATTTCACAACTACGTTGGCAAGGCCACAGCATAATCAAGGACGAGTCTCATCCCGGTCATTCCTCTTCTACTCTCTCCCATCAGTCAAGAGGTACAGAAGTGTGAAAAAGCATACCTCCAGATACAGGAAGTTTCTTCCCAGCGGTTATCAGGCAACTGAATCCTATCAACAACTAGAGAGCAGCTCTGAGTTACTATCTACCTCATTGGAGACCCTCGGTCCACTTGATCACACCTTCCATCGATCTATTGTGGCAATAGGCAAATTACAGTGGCTCCAGGTATTTACTATCTGTAATCGGACTTTATCTTGCACTAAACGCTATTCCTGTTATCATGTATCTTTACAATGAGGACAGCACAATTGTAATCATATACAAGTATAATCTTTCCATTGACTGGTTAGCATGCAACAAAAAAGCTTTTCACTGTACAAGCGACAATAAACTAAACTAAGCTAATCAGCACCAATTGGCAACACTTCTTCTTCGATAACCATCAATACAGGAGCACCTCAAGGCTGTGTGCTCAGTCTCAGTTCTACTCTTTCTATGCCCATGACTGTGTAGCCAGACACAGTTCCAACGTCATCTTTAAATTTGCCAATGATATCACCAATGTGTATAAAACATTTGTATCTGCAGTGTTAATTTTGGGAATAAGGGCTAAGAAGGTATGTGGCAGATGTACTTCAGTATTTATCAAAGCCCTGGGCACAATGCCCAGAAATCTCAATGCACAACTTTCACACAGTAGTATACATTACAAATGCCATGTAATGTATACTTCATTACATGGCATTTCTTTGCAATTTCAGTAAAGAACAGTACTTGGAACTTGTATAATTTAACTTGCTCCCTACACCCAACAGATTGGTCAATAACGTGAAAAAAACAGCAGATATATTAGCTCCCTTTTCATTCAGTTCATCCTAGCTTAAAATTAATTCCTTTTAGGAAAGAGAACCACTCAAATTAACTTCAACAATGCTACTTTGAAACAGAGTGTTTTCAAGCACTTTAAAAAAATACTCTGCCAAAGGTACACAACATTTGATATAACAACATCTATATCTGTGAAAATAATTCTCAAGCATAACCAAGCGTTAAAAATACAGAGCATTGTTTGAGATCTGGCTGCCAATCTCAACATCAAGTCTTTTAATAATATAATTCAGACTCTAACTTCTGGAAACCACACAGTGGCAGATAAATGTGGAAACCGTAGGTTGCTGTTCGTTACCCTGGCGCCTTTATCACCTCAGGCAATTGAGGAAATTCAGAGTGTCTTTGAGGATCCTCCAGTGCTTCTACTCGGCGGCTGTGGAAAGCATCTTGTCCGGAAACATCATGATTTGGTTTGGGAACTGCTCTGCCCACGACAAGAAGGCTCTGCAGACAGTAGTGCGTTCGGCCGAACGCACTATGGGAACTTCACTCACCCCCCTGCAGGAACTATACATCAAGAGGTGCAACTCCAGAGCCAACAAGATCATGGGAGACCCCTTCCACCCCAGCAACGGACTGTTCTAGCTGCTACCGTCAGGCAAACGCCTCCGTTGCCATGCTGTGAAAACGGAGAGGATGAGAAGGAGTTTCTTCCCAGAGGCCATCAGGACTGTAAACTCCTATCTCTCCAGGGACTAACTTTACTGTACCATTTTAAAGTTGTGTCTTTTTAAAATTGCTGTTTTTTTCCTTTTTCTTCCCTCACACAAATATGTAATATGTGAATATGTGATTCTGTTCTATTCTGTTTGTGGTTTGTTTGTTTTTTAGCACAATTCACGAGCATTGCCACTTTTCATTTCACTGCACATCTCGTATGTGTATGTGACGAATAAACTTGACTTGACTTGAATTACAACCTCAGTAAATGAAATGGTGTGATTCTGGCTGCTCAAAATTGATCATTCATGAGGCCATATAAGCCACCGGCAGCACCAACAGCACTGTATCCCCTTTGTCCATGAATTCATGGCTTGGCATATCCCTCACTCCACCACCACCATCAAGCTAGTGGATCAGTCATGGTTTGATGAGGAGTGCAGAAGAGCAACACAAGGCACAACGTGTGAAGCTACCGCACCACATTACATGCATTCTCAGCAGTAAAAGGAGCTTGGAACTGCCTGAGCGAAATGATCCCACAATCAATGTATCAGATCAAAGCTCTTCAGTCCTGCCACATTTAGTTGTGAATTGTGGTGAACACTTTGATAATGCAAGGAAGAGACTTTTAGAACATTGTAAAATGGAATTATCTATTAAATGTAATTTATCTTAGTCCTGGCAGATCACTGCAAGACTTCCTCAAGGTAGTGTCCTGGCCCGACTATCTTCAGCTGTTTCAAACTTTCCATATGGTCAGATGGGAGTGTTTGACGATAATTGCACAAAAGGCAATTCCTTTCACAATTAAGAAAAATAAACCAGTCAATGGTTGTGTGGAACAAAACAATATTCAGACAGCGGCTAATAAATTTGGCACAATATAAACGTCATAAAATCAACATCACCAACAAAAGAAGGCCCCAACATTGTACAATTCCTCATCTGGGATCTGACATTTAGCTGGACAAGCCATATAAATATTATGGCTACAAGACCTGGTGTGAGGCTTGGTATTCTGTGGCGAGTGTCTTTCTTGCTGTCAGCTTTTTTTCTGGTTGGCTGCCAGGTGACGAGTGGTTTTCCATTCGTCTGTGTCATGCCCACTACTCTTCACATTGCATTTCAATGATTTGGATGATGGAATCGCTGACTTTGTAGCTAGGTTTGCAGATGATATGATGGTCGGTGGAGGGGCAGGTAGTGTAGAGAAGGCAGTGAGTCTGCAGAAGGACTTGGACAGGTTGGGAGAGTGGGCAAAGAAGAGGCAGATGGAATACAGCATAAAGTGTGTGGTTATACACTTTGGTAGTAGCAATAAAGGCACAGACTATTTTCTAAATGGGTAGAAGATTCAGAAATCAGAAATTTGCAGGTTGAATTGGCAGAATGGAAGGCAAATGCAATGTTAGCATTTATTTTGCGAGAACTAGAATATAACAGCAGGGATGCAATGCTGAGGCTTTATAAGGCACTGGCCAGACCGCATTTGGAGTATTGTGAGCAATTTGGGCTGTATATCTGACGAGGGATGCGCTGGCTTTGGAAAGGGTCCAGAGGAGGTTTACGTGAACATCCCAGGAATGATTGTGTTAACGTATGATGAGTGTTTGACGGCTCTAGGCCTGTACTCGCTGGGGTTTAGAAGGATGAGGGCGAAAGGAAATGTAAAAGACTGCAGATACAAAAGTTCTAAAATAAAAATAAATAACGCTGAAAATTCTCAGGTGTGGGAAACAGAGAACTAGTTGATGACCTTTCATTAGTAATCTGGTAATTGATAATTAGTTTCTCTCAAAACATACTTGATACTGGATCATCTACATTTCTGTTAAAGCAGCATCAATTGCTCATATTATTTGTGAGGCCATAAATCCACAACACAAAGTGAGAATAGCCGTTAGATTGGGTCACCATGCACAACCTAAGATTTATGTAGCATGCAAAGCACACTGGCACATGCTATACCTGATGATTCACAAGAGTAAGTGTTGGCCATTGATGTACTCTCCACTATCAAAACCTACCTTTCCCTCACTCTTGAAATTGCCCGGGTCTCATTCATATTGGCCACAAATTATCACCCATACACTCAAAGACAAAACCACACTAGGTTATCCAGAATACCAATGTGGCAAGTAATAGTATTACCAATATATGTTCCAGCCTGAGACCATTTCAACAAAAATTCACCCAATTTAACAGAATTATTTTTGTTAAATCCCACATTATTATTGAGCTAGGGGGTCACTTATAACCAGTAACTTAAACAATCCAGCTACATAGACACTCGTAGATACTATGGGTACATGGATGAATCAAAGATTGATATTCTGCATGAATGACTCACCTCCCCGAAGCATTCCACCACCTGTCTTGGGTGCATCATGAGTGTAATTCCAATTTGTTCAATTTGTTCAGATGAATGCAGCCTCAAAAGCATAAGAACATCAAACTATGCAGAACAAATTAGCCCAAAGATTACTCATCTTCTTAAGCAATTAATACCTCGATCACCTTTGCACCGAGGATGCAGCATATATCTTCCACTAGATTCGCTGCAGCAACTAAGCTAGGCTTTTCAGTTAAACTCACCAACCTACCATTACTACCAACCTGAGGCACACAAGCAGTAGGCATATGTAAATACTAACAACTCAAAATTCCCATCACATCCCAAATCATGTGCATTTCCTGTCATGGATTCACATTCTTTCCTCGGTGCAAAATCCTAAAATTCCTAATCTGAATGAAAATACTTCAGTCATCACTGCTTTAATGAAGAAATGTGCTGTTGTCTGTGTTCTGACAAAGACAATTAGGGTCTATCCTAACCAGAAAACTTTAATGGACATGGAGATTTACTCTTTGCGATGTTCCAGATCCAAGGTTTTCAGGAAGTATGAGCCAGCACTGCAAGATGACCAAATATAATCTCCACAAGGCTATCAGGGATGCCAAGAGAGGATTCCAAACAAATGGAGGCTCAGCTCAATCAAATGGATGCCAGGCGACTGTGGCAGGGCCTGAATACCATCACGGGCTACAAGCCAAAATCAGAGTGACCTCTGGCAACAGTGCATGTCTACCGTATGAGCTCGATGCTTTTTACAACCGTTTCAAACAGACAAGCAAAGTTCCATTAGGTGTATCCCCACATCCCCAGGTGACTCAGTCCCATTCATTTTGGTGGTAAATGAATATTTGCTTTCATATCTGCTTTCAACTGTAGTAATGAATTATGAAATCATACATCTATCAACTGGCTACAGTCTTCACCGACATCTTCAACCTCTCATTTCAACAGTCTAATCTACCCTATTCAGTTATTGCATTATGTATTTTAGTATTCTTTATTCACCACCAAATCTCATTACAATCTTGGCATCGTTCAACTGCTTTGCATTAGTTGGCATATTTAATGTTGCATTTATCATTATCAGGTAAACTATTTATTCTGAGCTTCATGCGAAGAAGGAATTTTATTGCATCCTGGTGTAAAGAACAATAAACCAGCCTGAATCTAAGAAGACATTGTCAGTGTGCTAAGCTGTGGCTCCTGTAAATCTCAGGCCATTTACCCATAAAGTCAGTGTTAAAATGTTATATTAAAATTTTAAAAGGAATTTGAGAAGTAGGCATCTCAATCTACAGTCATACTGAAACGCAGAAAGATAATTGTGGTAGGAGGCCAAAAATCTCAGTACCAGAACACAATTGTATGACAGTTCTCAAGTCAATGACCTGAGCCTTTGTATATTTAATGTAACTCTTCAAGCAGTCGTGACCCTGCTATGTATTAGATAATACTTGGTCCAGAAGTTGGAATATTGTATTTTCTGGTCTGATAATGCTTTTGATGTCTTGGTTAGTTAGATTACTGTCAACAGTGAGGCTTGCCTGCCAGCATCTTCATGTTAAGTTTTTATCTCCCTTTCTTTGAAATGTTACCAATAAAGGGCATTCAAAAGGCACTCTGTTCAACCCTTCCTTAAACAAATTCAAAATTGCAATGTTATTTGCAGAGATTTCAACAACTCACTGTCATTGCTCTCTTCTAGAAACAGCCAACTTAAAATAGAGCCAATATCTCTGACACTAGTTGATTGCTAAAGCATTGCAGATGCAAAGCATGCGTGTGCCCCAAATCACTACATTGTACCCATGCCAGAATTTTATAATCTGAATTTAAAGCATGGAAATGATCCAATATAAGAACTGAGTGGAATTTGGAACAAAAGTATTGCTGGTTTGTGTATATTTGAATAAGCAATTGCACAGACAAACAGTCATCTGTCATTGGATTGGAAATACAGTTGAACCTTGCAACTAAGCTGAACGCTTCAAGTCTGAATATATTTCAGACTTCAAGCCCATCATATCCTCAAGTTGGCGATCGATTCAAAACTCAACTATGTCCCTGCATCTGACAAGACATACCTCAGAATTGTTAGAAAATTGGGTAAAGATAGAATATTTATTTCATATTTTTGCATAGCTTCAAAACAGCAGAATCAACAGTTGTGGATAACAAATAACCAACCATAACCCAACTAAATATTAATAGCAACATTTAAGATGAAGACCTCTGAACAGTTATTTCACTATCTATTCAGAAATGACTGATCCAATACTTTACACAAAGCTAACATTGAGAGTATTGAAGCCATGTGTTATCAATGATGATTTTGAAGCAGTACTTCACCAATTTCAATTTGTTTAATTTAATGCTTAACTAAATTCATGGTTTACAGATTAAGACTAAAATTCAGAGGAATGATTGATGATTATTTAGCTGAAGATGTGTTTGGTAATGAGGAAGTCAAATAAATTCATCTCAATGTGGTGGGCAGTTAAGTCTACAAAGACTTTGCAGCAATTTGTGCTGGAAACCAAAAGTGGTTTACGCAACTAAATTGTATGGGTGCACATACAAGCAATTATTATACATACATCTGGATCTAGTTCTTCCAACTCATCTTCCAACTGTTGGATCTCCTCTTCTGATAATTTTCGGAGGAGATCATCTTCATCAACATCTCGGTACTTTTCTAATTCTTTTTTGAATGGCGTAGACATGTTGATATCAATCTTTTCTTGTACCACCTTTGCGATATCTTAGTATACCTATAATTTGAATGAACAAAAGGGATCATTAGAATGAAGATGTCTCTTAAAATGATGGGGTATTTTAGAAGGAACCGCAAGCTACAATGTCAGCACAAAACTAAACAGATTTGATTATTTCAACAGTTCATTTTTTATTTCAATTAAATATATCCGTGGGGAAATGTGGTAGAAATATGATAAACATCAAATTCAATTTTACTGACAGAGCATTACTAAAGCAGAACATCTTGGCACATCATTAGTTAGGCTTTATTTCGTAATCTTCAGTGAAAAAACATGTTGAGCAGTAATTTTCTGAGACCATTCCAAGGGCAAGACTGATTGCGAGACCATTAAAATTATGGAATGAAAAAATCTGGAGTAATGGAATAAGACGGCAAGTGAGTCAAACTGTCCATAAGAAAGAGGGAAAGAAAATATGAATAAAATGTGAAAATTCAAGATTTTTAAAAATCTTGAATATGTTATGCAAGGATTAGATCAAATACTTTTAACTCATCCATTTCTGGGCCAGAAGGAAAAAACAGCAGAACATTAACAATTTATTAATAAAGAATAATTACAAGGCAGAGTCAATTACAAGGCTTAACCTTCTGCAGCTAGTTAAATAAAGATGGCGAGGCAAGATATAATTTACAAGCAACTTCTGGAGATTTGTACTTCATTGCATCTTTCTTAATCCCCTGAAACCGCTGCCAATTTACGTATTAATAAATGGTGCATCAACAACGCACTATTGGGTGAGATTTCCAGAAAAAACACCAGCTGCTGGCATTCTCGTATTCTTTAACACATCAATGCCTGTTCCTACAAGAGTTGTCCTTACCCAATTCCCAGTGGACTTAGGTAGTCAGCTACTTCATGTTATGGGGCTAGGGTGGGGGTGGGGAGGCCAACGTCAATAACATGCACTGAAGGTCACGTGGCCAATCTTAGCTCCTGCTGACGTTAGTTTTAAGTACAATTCTCCCCCAAATTATCCAATTTTATTGTCAGCAACTTGATTTGCAGGTTTGATCCAATCACTGACCAGCAGCGGTGGAAAATAAATATGAAAAGCTGAATGGATTAAAGGGCAACTGGGGGTGCTGCTAACCCACAGCTCCAGTGACCCAGGCTTGATCCTGGTCTCCCATGTTGTTCCGTGGAAGTTTGCACGTTTTCCATTCCACCATGTGGGCTTTTCCATCCTTTTCAGCAACCTCCCACATCTCAAAGACATGCCCGTTGGTAGTTTAATGCATAGGGGAGGGGAGATTGCACTATTTAATGCATAGGGGAGGGAAGATTGTGCATGAAGGAATTGCAGATGCTGGTTTAAACCGAAGATAGACACAAAAAAACTGGAGTAACTCAGCGGGACAGGCAGCATTTCTGGAGAGAAGGAATGGGTGACATTTCAGATCACAACCCTTCAGATTCCAGTCTGAAGAAGAATGTCAACCCAAATCATCACCCATTTCTTCGCTCCAGAAATGCTGCCTGTCCCGCTGAGTTACTCCAGCTCTTTGTGTCTATCTTCAGGATGGAAGAATACCAGGTTACAGACAAATGAATGGGATTGTTCCAAGAGCCGATATAGATTTGATGGTGGGCATGATGTTGGTCATAAGGTGCAAGGTGCTCGCGGTGGTCTGTACACGGCACAGGTCACTGCAGTCACCCCGAGCCATCTTCAGATTCATTTGCAGATTCAAGATGGAATGCATGGCTGGTCATAACGCAATAGCTTCAAGACACTGGGCCTGGGCCCGTGCTTGTACTGGGCCTGTACTCGCTGGAGTTTAAAAGAATGAGGGGGGACCTAATTTAAACATACAGAATAATGAACGGCTTGGACAGAATGGATGTGAAGAGGATGTTTCCACTAGTGTGAGGATCTAGGACTGCAGGTCATAGCCTCAGAACATTCTTTTAGGAAGGAGATGAGGAGAATTTTATTTTGTCAGAGGGTGGTGAAGCTGTAGTAGGCTGTGGAGGCCAAGTCCGTGGAGAGGCAAAGTTAATGCAGAAATTAAGGCAAAGATAGATAGATTATTCATTAGTACAGGTGTCATGGGTTATGGGGAGAAGGCATGAGAATGGGGATAGGAGGAAGAGATAGATCAGCCGTGATTGAATGGTGAGGTAGACTTGATGGGCCGAATGGCCTAATTATACTCCTATTCCTTATGACCTTATGACAAGTGCGACATGGTCGTACAGTGGTAGAGCTGCTGCCTTACAGTACCAGAGATCTGGGTTCGATCCTGACTGTACAGAATTTGTACGTTCTCCCTTTAAGCATGTGGGTTTTCTCCGGGTACTCCCGTTTCTTTCCACATTGCAAAGATGTACAGGTTTGTAGGTCAATTGGCTGAGGTAAAATTGTCAATTGTCCCTAGTGTGTAGGATGTGTGTAGTGTTAGTGTACGAGGTGATCGCTGGCTGGCACGGACTGGATGGGCCGATGGGCTTGTTTCCGTGCTGTATCTCATGACTATGATCCAAAGTCTAAAGCCAAACCATGGCCACAAGAGCTGGTCAGAAGCTGGCTAGCCTGTAAGGAGTAACCCACTTCCTAACAACTAGTATCGTCCCACCATCTACATGGATAAGTGCAACACCACCAATCCACAAGATGCTCGAGACCATGGAAGAACAGCAGGTTTTATTGGCGCCTCATTCATGACTCTAAACATTAATTCCCTCCACCATCAGTACATGGTAACTGCAGTGAGTATAAAAACACACTGCCAATTACTCATTTAGGCTATTCCAATAGCACATCCCAAACCCATGGCCTCTGCTACCAAGAAGGACAAGGCCAGCAGTATATGGGGACACCTCTCTCCGCTTCAAGTCGTAGAAAATCCTGATTTGTAAACTTGTTCGTGTTCCTTCAAAGTCACCTTCCTAAATCCTGAAACTCCCTCCCAATAATCACCAGGACTGCAGCAGTTCAGGGTGGTGCTCATCACCATATTCCACAGGGTAATTCATGTTGGCTTTCCCAGTGATGCCCAGATCCAAGACATTTATGAAATGAAAGCTAAATAAATATAAAAGATTCACATTGCCTCTGGTTATTCTTCCTAAAGTTCTTCCTAAATGAATCACATCCATTTTTTCCGTATTAGATTTTATCTGTCCCAAGATAGTTTTGCCTCACCACTTGGCCTGGTGTTGGATGGGCAGTAGTGGAGGGTTGTTTTTCAGATTGGAGGTCTGTGACCAGTGGTGTGCCACAGGGGTCAGGCTGAGTCCACTGTTGTTCATCATCTACATTCATGATTTGGATTTAAATGGAGTAAGTTTTATAGATGATACCAAAATCAGAAGTATAGTGGATAGTGAAGAAGATTTAAGATTTTTAACAGAATCTAGGGAAAAGTGGCCAGGTATTGGCAGATGGAACTTAACTCAGACACGTGCAAAGTGTGGCATTTTGGAAGTTAAACCAAGCCAGGATTTACATAGTAAATGGCCCTAAAGAGTGTAATAGAACAGAAGGACCTGGTGCTACACATACATAATTGCCTGAAACTGGAGGTTTGGGCAGATAGGGAGTGAAGAAGATCCTTGCTTTCATCAGTCAAGGCACTAAGTATAAAATTTGGGTTCTCATGTTATGACATTGCTGCAGCCCTAGTTGTAGTATTGTGTGCAGTTCTGGTCACCTAGCTATAGATATTGATAGTATTGTAACATGTACCAAGATACAGTTAAATGCCTTCTTTGCATGCTATCCAGTCAAATCACACTATACCTGAATGCAATCAGGACACACACATGTACAACAGGTAGTGCAAAGAGAACAATACCAGAGTAGAGAACATATTATTACAGCATTATAGCATTGCAGTTACAGGGAAAAATTCCAAGGTCTGTAATGAGGATGGAAGATTGGGACTACACCCTGGCTGATGAGACAGAGTTTGATAACAGCGGGGAAGAAATTATTCCTGAAACTGGTGGTACGTGCTTTCAAGCTTTTTCTTCTGCCCACAGAAGAGGGATGTAAAGGGAATAACCAGAATGATAAGGTCTTTGTTTATGTATGCTGCTTTCCCCAGCAGAGTGAAGTGTAGGTGGAGTTGATAGTAGGGAGGCGAGTTTGTGTATTAGACTGGGCTACATCTACATCTCTCTGCAGGTTTCTGGGCAGAGCTGTTGTCAAACCAAGATCTGATGCATCCCATTAGGATGTTTTCTCTGGTGCATCTATAGAATTTGGTAACAGTTGTTAGAAATATGTTGAACTTCTTTAGACTTCTGAGAAAGTAGAGGCATTGTGCGTGTTTTTTTGGTCGATGCTTCAATGTTGTTGGTTGAAGTCAAATTGCTGGTGATATTTACACCTAGGAATTTGAAGCTCTCAACCATCTCCACATCAGCAAGATTGATGATGATTGGGGTATATCACTCCACCTCAGTTCCAGAAATCAATAACAAACTCCTTTGCCTTACTGACATTGAAGGAGATCTTCTTGTCTTGACAACATATTACTAAGTTCTCTGTCTCCATCCTGTTATCTCTCTCGTCAATGTTCAAGATCTTGTTCACTGCAGTGGGGTCATCTGCAAACTTATAAATGGGGTTAGAGCAGAGTTTGGCCACACAGAGTATATTAAATTATAGTAAGGGCCTGAGAATTCATCCTTGCCGGGCAACTGTGTTGAGAATTACCATGGAGGATGTTTTATTGTCTATCTTCACTGATTGTGATCTCTGGGTCAGGAAGTCAAGGATCCAGTGTCAAAAGCAGGTGCTAATTCCTTGTTCAGGACTGTAACAAATGCTGTTCTCTTGTTCAAAATGGGAAGTCTGGATAGGAGAGGGTGGGAAGTGTTCTTTGAGGAGAAAGGCAAGACTTTATTGAAATGTATAAAATATAGTGGTCTAGATAAGATAGATTTTATCACCGTATAATGGTACACGTGATAATAATAAACCAATACCAACAATATCGAAATGTATGATGAGGCTAATGAAGGGGATGAAGACTAGGAAGTTCACTGACAGATGGAAAAGTATTGAGAGAGACATGAAGGAAAACATTTTTTCAAAGAAAAGCAATGTGTGGTTGATATGTATGGAGAAGAAAAGTTTGCAAGGTTAGAACTGGCACAGTCACAATGGGACAATGATCTCTTTCTGTGCAGTAACCATTTTGACATTCTCCTCATCAGTCAATCTCCAAATGTTGATTTGGGGAAATTACAATGTCAATACATTGAACGTCAAGAATATAGAAAATAGAGGTTGTAGTCTGCCTTTATAACTGAGGAGAGTACGTGCCTTGATTGCTAAATCTCTCCTCACAGGGTGGATCTGCATTACCAATAATCAATTCAGTAAATTTCACTGCATTCCCTCTATTGCAAGTCAAGGCAAGGTGGTTAGACTGTTGTTGGAAGTGGTCATTACTTGAGAGTAGTATAGCATTAAAATAACTTTCCCACTTAACAATACAAGCCTAAATGTTAACACAGCTTTGCTGTAATCATGCACAGTTACTCAGTTTTTTCACCTTTTCACCTTTCACCTATGCCAGTTCTCAGAGCAAATCCATTATTTCCATTCCCCCACTTTTTCTCCCTATAATTTACTCTTGCGCATGCCAAAAACTCCACCCTGGTTTTCCTGCCACTCACCTGCACTCGGGTTAATTTTCTGAGGCCTTTCAACCTACCAGTCTCTGGGACATAAAGCAAACTGCTTGAGGGTCTCAAATGGGTTAGACACCATATGGGGATGGAAAGGAATTGTTGACACTTTGTGTTGAGGCCCTACATCAGGACCGTGTATGGAGGGAGGACAGCCAGTATTAAGGAGAAAAGGGGAGGGGCAGGGCAGGGTCTGGTGTGAGATAGGTGGACCTCTGATCTATCAGGCCTTGCCTCACCTTGCCTCACCCTACCTCTCTGTACTGGTTGACCTACCTCAATCCTTTTACAGGGCCCCAATCCAAAATGTCGACAATTCCTTTTGGTCCACAGATGCTACTCGACCTGCTGAGCTCCTCCAGCAGTTTGCTTTTTCCTTCAGATTCCAGCATCTGCAGTCTACATCCTCAAGTCACTTTGCTAATGACTGAGAAATGTATGTTTAGGTCATGCTCTGGGTTTGTTCTTCTACACTTCTCATTGAACTACGCCTAGAACTAGGGCTGGTCACCTTACTTAATAGCAATGGCCAAGTTCCTGAAATGATACGAGTTTATTGGGAAGGATACAATGCCCAAGTCGTGGATGTCAAGTTTTGAGCTGGTAAGTTTGTTCTGCGTATAGCCCGTGTGGAATGGGATACATTCAGAGCACAACGTGGATGGTGTCCTCAAAATATAGTTAAAGGTCTTCCTCGAAAAATGTTCTCTGCTGCAATCACTCTTGGCAATACTGTCACAGACGATGGATAGACACAAAATGCTGGAGTAACAGCAGGCCAGGCAGCATCTCTGGGGAGAAGGAATGGGTGATGTTTCGGGTCGAGACTCTTCCTCAGACCAATGCCACCGCAGTCCTGTCACAGACAATTCCACATGGAAATGATAGTTCAACGGAGGTGCTCTCTCACCAGTGAACAGAAATGGGGGGATGGGGGTGTTGGATGAGTAGGAGAGTAGATAGTGGATGCAGTCAGTGGTTATTAGTGGACGATAATAAAGTGTGATCCAGGGACAATTGCGGAGTATGGACAGAGAAAATCAATAACGGGATGAACTGCACTACTGGGAGTAATTATCATGCCTCCCAGTAGTTGAAGCGGTACTTAATCAAGAACAAAGAGATACTTGTAGCAAAGTTAATGGTTTGATCTCCAAAGGTAAAAACAAAACAAAATGTCAAATATAGCTCAAACCACAGAATGTATTCATGTTTCTGAGAGGCATATATTGTGGAATTAACGAGAGAACAGGCTGTTTTAAGATCTTCGCATCAACAATGGGATAAAGATAATTAGCATTCTTGTAGCAATGATTCACTAAGAACGTCTAATCAAAATGTGATAGAACTATAAACGACGTTTGGAGGTTGCACATCACACCCTTAAATGTAAATAATACCAAAAGTAACGAGGGGAGAGCTGGTAAATTTAATTGAGAAATTTGCCCAGAGATAAACTATGGTAGATACTTAAAGAACAATGTTTAATGAAATATTTCAGAATTCTCAATGACTTTACATTCCATCCAGAGATGGCATTTGCGTGGGATTATTTATCCATCCAAGAATAATTTCACAGATTACAAAATTAAAACGTGTTGCCATGAAGCTCAGGCTTTGGGGAGATTTAGAAATGAATGAACCATATAATCTGGTTGTCTTCCTTGGTCATCAAATCTAAATCCAATTGATGTTTTTTTTCTTCAGGCACAGATTCCAGAATAACGGAATTTTAATTCCACTGCTCCTCTAGTAAGATTTGAACTCAAGCCTTGAGATTACTGAACTGGTAACTTAACTGCTGCATTATCATTATGTAGCCCTGTGTAACTTCATATTAGTTTTTCTTATTAAGAAATTTATATAAGTTTTGCTGTGAATATGTGTTCTGCATTTTGATTTGTTGTTAATGAGTTAGATCATTTTTCCTGTGTGGTGATTGGTTTGGGGGCAGGAGCTGGGAATTGTGGGTAATCGAAGTCCAGGAGAGAGAGAGAAGAAGTCCAGAAGAAGCCTAGGCTAACTGCTACCCCTTCAGCTCGGAGGGGTGGATTGAAGACTGTCACTGTTTGGACTTTGTGATTGCGAGGAGAGTCAGAGCAGCGGTTGGCTGAGCCCTGGAGACAACGAGGGAGAAGGAAGATTTCTGCCACATGGGGTCCTCTCTGGTCAGCCAACTCCCCGCCATCTTGTGAGCTTCTGCACTGTGCACTTGTCGACTCCCACTGTATTTGGCCGCGACGCTCTCCAGCTTCGACCAGGCCTGCAACGTGGGGTTATTCTAGTTTTGTTTTTAATGTTGCCGGCTTGTGTGAGTGAGTGTGTGGGCCCACATAGTAATTAATACTTAAAGGTACTATAAAAAGATTGATTTATTGAGTGTTGGTTTTTTTTGAATATCTGTGTGAGAAACACCAGTAAAACACCTATTAAAGTTTACGAACCTGGGGCGCAGCTCATGTAGAGGGCAAAGAAGCACTACAATTACACCTAATAACATGGCACTGGGACAGAGTTACTGGAGACATCACATACATGATTACTGGAGGTAGTAAATTCATTGGGAGAGAGCTTTGAAGTTTAATGACATTTTAGGAATACCCAGTTGATCCAGAGAAAACATATTCAACTATTCAAGCAAGAAAGCAGAGATGTGCAGTCCATTTATCCAGATATATGTTGCTGGAATCCACTATTAGAAAATGTTTTATGGTCTATGCCCTGGAACACAGAGACACACCGAGTAGAGCTGCTGCCTCACAGCTCCAGAGACCTGGGTTTGATCCTGACTCTCAGAGTTGTCTGTGTGGAGTTTACATATTTTCCCCATGACCGTGTTGGTTTTCCCTGGATGTTCCAGTTTCCTCCCACAAATTGCCCCGAGCATACAGGTCCAACTTGTCCATGGAAACATTTTCATAAATCCTCTTTGAAACCTTTCTAGCTGAATGACATATAGCAGGGTGACCAGAACTGTACATATTACTCCAACAGGAGCTTCACCAACAAAACATCCCATCTCCTAAGTTCTGTACCCTCATTGATGAAGGCTAGCATGCCAAACACTTTCTTCAAGACCCAGTCAACCTGTGACAAGACTTTCAGGGAACTATGAACTGGTACCTGCTCTACAACACTCCCCAGGGCTCTACACTTCACTGTGAAAGTCCTACCCTGGTTTAACTTCCCAAAATGCAAACACCATGCATTTAGGTGAAGTGAATGTCATCTGTAATTCCTTGGCCCACTTACCCATCTGGTAAAGATCCCACAATAATTGTTTTGGAAGGAACTGCAGATGGTGGTTTACACCGAAGATAGACACAAATTGCCAGAGTAAAGGGGCTGTCCCACTTGGGCGACCTAATCTGCGAGTTTAGAAGAGTGTCTTCGACCTTCAAACTTGCAGCATGGTCGACACGTGGTCCTAGGAGGTCGTATGAGGTTGCTGGAACTCCCCTTCATGCTCGAGGGAAGTTCCCGAATACTCGTGGCCTCAGCTAGGCCGTGGAAAATGTTTCAGCATGTTGAAAAAATTTCCGCAAGTAAATTTTGGTCAGTATGGTTCTTTTGAAGTCGTGGTGCAGTCGTTGGGTCCTTATTTAGTTACAGGCAGTCGAGGGCAGCCGTAGGCAATCTCCTTCGCTGACCGGGCATTTTGATTGGCTCATTGGAGTTTTCAGGACCAAGGAAAACCTACCAGTAGGTAAACTGCCCGCTAAACTTTATTACACTTCTTAAAAGTGTCTCCACTCCTTCTCCCCCCCTTCTCTTCCTCCCTCCCACCTTCCCCCCCGCGCTCTCTAAAGGACTTACCGTTACTGTGCAGCCGTTTTACCTTCCTCCTCATCGCGGGTGTGAATTTCAGACAGCGCTCCCCCGTTTTCCCTGGCCCCCACCTTTGCGGTGTGTGTGTGTGCGCACGCGTGCGTGCGGTCGATCCAGCTCAAGGTTTTCCAGGCGAGTGCCCTCGAGCTAGAAGGTCGAAGACACCCCTCTTAACTCGCGGATTAGGTCGCCCAAGTGGGACAGCCCCTTAACTCAGCGGATCAGGCAGCATCTCTGGATAGCAGGAATGGGTGACATTTCGGGTTGAGACCCTTCAGAAGACCCTTCAGTCTCGACCCTAAACACCACCCATTGCTTCTATCCAGAGATGCTGCCTGTCCCGCTGAGTTACTCCGGCATTTTGAGTCTATCCACTATAATTGTTGATCTGTCAGAGGGGTGAGAGCCAGTATAAATAAGTGTGGAGTAGTAGTGGAGCAGGAGTTGGTTAGTGATAGGTGGATCTAGGTGAGAGTGGTGAATCTCTGGAACTCTCTGCCACAGAGGGTAGTTGAGGCCAGTTCATTGGCTATATTTAAGAGGGTGTTAGATGTGGCCCTTGTGGCAAAAGGAATCAGGGGGTTATGGAGAGAAGGCAGGTACGGGATACTGAGTTGGATGATCAGCCATGATCATATTGAATGGCGGTGCAAGCTCGAAGGGCCGAATGGCCTACTCCTGCACCTATTTTCTATGTATCTATGAGAAGGGGATGATTGATAGATGGAATCAAATGGAGGAGGGAAGGATGGAGATCGCGACAGACTCTCCAGGAAGAATATGACGCGCTATTCTTCGAGTTTGCATTCGGCATCATCCTGGCAGTGGAGAGGATGAGGACAGACAGCTCTGCCTGCAGATATTGGCATCTTGAACAGAAAATAAAATGCTGGAAGAAATTTGCTGGCCAGGCAGCATCTGTGGAATGATGGACAGCCAACAATTTGCGTTGGGACTTCTGGCTGATTGGAGTAGGGAATAGAAAGCTGGAAAAGAAAGGTAAGGATGGGGCAAAGTTTGGCAAATAATAAATGGATACAAGTGAGGGGGGGGGGGGGGGGGGGGGGGGGTAATTGGCAGATTGGTGGACTATGTACAAAGGATGGAGGTGAAAAAAAAGATTAAAAGAGAAATATGGGACCGGGTATGAGAGGTGAACATATCGTGCGGATAGGAGCAAAGTGTCTTAGTGACTTGCGCTCGGTCCACCAAGGCCTGCTGAAGTTTCTGGTTGTTAACCATTTTAACTCCATTTCCCATTCACATGCGACCTTTCTATCCTGGGTCTCCTCCATTGCCCGAGTGAGGCCACGTGCAACTGGAGGAACAGCACCTCATATCCTACTTGGGTGCCTTACAACCTAAAGGGCCCGTCCCACTTAGGCGATTTTTTTAGGAGACTACAGGCGACTAGGCGGTTGCCACATGGTCGCCGTGGTGTCGCCTGTATGATCTCCTCAATCGCCCAAAGAATCTGAGTCTTTCTGGTCCCCGCAGAATTTTGAATTGTTCAAAACTTTTTGGCGTCCGTTGGCTTGACGCCAATGGGGGTAGCCTGATGTAGCCTGATGTACCATGATGTAGCTGCTGATGCCACGATGTAGGATGTCACCAGGATAACGTAGGTAGTTGCCGGTGATGACATCGGTGAATTCCATTAAAGTCATATTATAGATAATTTAAATGTTGATGTTATTATATTTTTGTATGCACTGTTTAATGTCGTAGGGGCATACAGTTGCCGGTTTTTCGGCGACCTGCAACGACCACGACAGTCGCGGCAGTCGCCTAAAAAATCGCCAGTGGGACAGGCCCTTAACGGTATGAACATTGAACTCTCTAATTTTAGGTGATAACCTGCCATTTTTTCACCAGTCTCTTTCCTGTGCGTGCCCCTATCCCCACCCTGGTGCACATTCTCCCATTATGCTGCCCCCTTGTCCCCTTCCACCTAAATCCCTTCACATTTATGCTCCTCTCCTTGCCTTATTTGACGCTTTTGTTTTTTTTTATTCCTCGTGCTACCCTTATGTAGCCTTTGCCCACCCACCTGCTAATCAGAGCCCTCCCTCACCTGTATTCACCTGTCACTTGCCAAGCTTTGTCCCGCCCCAACCTCTTCCAGATTTCACTCCCCTACTCCAATCAGTCTGAAGACGGGACCCACCATAAACATAGCCTATCCATGTCCTCCAGAGATGCTGCCTGACCCACTGAGTTACTCCTGCACTTTGTATTCTACACTACATCCCAGTTCTACGTCATCAAGCAAGCCGAGTGTTAGGTCCAGAAAACAACAATTGGAAGCAGTGAGATGCATGGAAGGTTCAACATTAAATGAGAGCAGCCTGTCAAAAAATCAGTGAGGCTGAACATTTTTGAGTCAACTGGCAAAGGATGCACTCTGATCATGATTGGCAATTTTAATGGTGCAGTTCCAGGGAAAACTATTGATAAAAGCTGGTTGTTCTGTCATATTTTTGGACCAATGAAGTTGACGGTAAAATGGGCATTAATTATATAGAATTTAGACCTAACATCTGTGGTAGGAAAGCTACTGTAGAGGTTTCTGAGGGATAGGCTATACATGCATTTGCAAAGGCAGGGTTTGACTAGGGGTAGTCAAAATAGTTTTGGCAGGCTGCTCTGGAAGGTTAGTTTGCATGCGATCTAGAGGGAGCTAACTAATTGGATACAGTATTGGCTTCATGGCATTAAGCAGAGGGCGATGGTGAAAGGTTATTTTTCTGACAGGATGCCTGTGACTAATGGTGTGTCTCAAGAATCGGTGGTGGGTTAATTGCAGTTTGTAGTTTATATCAATGATTTGAATGAGAATGTACAAGGCATGGTTACTAAGTCTGTAGATGACACTAAAGTAGATAGTATCATAGACAGTGAAAATTATTAGCAAGAATGACAGCAGATCTTAATCAGCTGGGCAAGTCGGCTAAGGAATGGCTAATGATGTTCATTTAAGGTGTTGCATATTGGGCAGGACTCTGGAACCAGGGCAGAACAAGGGAAATCAGGGATAGTATCAAAGCAAAGGATGATGCGTACAAATTAGCCAGAAAAAGCAGCATACCAGAGGACTGGGAGAAATTCAGAGACCAGCAGAGGAGGACAAAGGGCTTAATTAGGAAAGGAAAAATAGATTATGAAAGAAAACTGGCAGGGAACATAAAAACTGACTGCAAAAGTTTTTATAGATATGTGAAAAGAAAGAGATTAGTTAAAACAAATGTAGGTCCCTTGCAGTCAGAAACAGGTGAGTTGATCATGGGGAACAAGGATATGGCAGACCAACTGAATAACTACTTTGGTTCCGTCTTCACTAAGGAAGACATAAATAATCTGCCGGAAATAGCAGGGGACCGCGGGTCAAAGGAGTTGGAGGAATTGAGTGAAATCCAGGATAGTCGGGAAGTGGTGTTGGGTAAATTGAATGGATTAAAGGCCGATAAATCCCCAGAGCCAGATAGGCTGAATCCCAGAGTACTTAAGGAAGTAGCTCCAGAAATAGTGGATGCATTAGTAATAATCTTTCAAAACTCTATAGATTCTGGAGTAGTTCCTGAGGATTGGCGGGTAGCAAACGTAACTCCACTTTTTAAGAAGGGAGGGAGACAGAAAACGGGGAATTACAGACGTTAGTCTAACATCGGAAGTGGGGAAACTGCTAGAGTCAGTTATTAAAGATGGGATAGCAGCACATTTGGAAAGTGGTGAAATCATTGGACAAAGTCAGCATGGATTTACAAAAGGTAAATCATGTCTGACGAATCTGATAGAATTTTTCAAGGATGTAACTAGTAGCGTGGATAGGGGAGAACCAGTGGATGTGGTGTATCTGGACTTCCAGAAGGCTTTCGACAAGGTCCCACATAAGAGATTAGTATACAAACTTAAAGCACATGGCATTGGGGGTTCAGTATTGATGTGGATAGAGAACTGGCTGGCAAACAGGAAGCAAAGAGTAGGAGTAAACGGGTCCTTTTCACAATGGCGGGCAGTGACTAGTGGGGTACCGCAAGGCTCAGTGCTGGGACCCCAGCTATTTACAATATATATTAATGATCTGGATGAGGGAATTGAAGGCAATATCTCCAAGTTTGCAGATGACACTAAGCTGGGGGGCAGGGTTAGCTGTGAGGAGGATGCTAGGAGACTGCAAGGTGACTTGGATAGGCTGGGTGAGTGGGCAAATATTTGGCAGATGCAGTATAATGTTGATAAATGTGAGGTTATCCATTTTGGTGGCAAAAACAGGAAAGCAGACTATTATCTAAATGGTGGCCGATTAGGAAAAGGGGAGATGCAGCGAGACCTGGGTGTTATGGTACACCAGTCATTGAAAGTAGGCATGCAGGTGCAGCAGGCAGTGAAGAAAGCGAATGGTATGTTATCTTTCATAGCAAAAGGATTTGAGTATATGAACAGGGAGGTTCTACTGCAGTTGTACAGGGTCTTGGTGAGACCACACCTGGAGTATTGCGTACAGTTTTGGTCTCCAAATCTGAGGAAGGACATTATTGCCATAGAGCGAGTGCAGAGAAGGTTCACCAGACTGATTCCTGGGATGTCAGGACTGTCTTATGAAGAAAGACTGGATAGACTTGGTTTATACTCTCTAGAATTTAGGGGATTGAGAGGGGATCTTATAGAAACTTACAAAATTCTTAAGGAGTTGGACAGGCTAGATGCAGGAAGATTGCTCCCGATGTTGGGGAAAGTCCAGGACAAGGCGTCACAGCTTAAGGATAAGGGGGAAATCTTTTAAAACCGAGATGAGAAAAACTTTTTTCACACAGAGAGTGGTGAATCTCTGGAACTCTCTGCCACAGAGGGTAGTTGAGGCCAGTTCATTGGCTATATTTAAGAGGGAGTTAGATGTGGCCCTGTGGCTAAGGGGATCAGAGGGTATGGAGAGAAGGCAGGTACGGGATACTGAGTTGGATGATCAGCCATGATCATATTGAATGGCGGTGCAGGCTCGAAGGGCCGAATGGCCTACTCCTGCACCTAATTTCTATGGTTCTATGCTTCTAGGACCTTCACAGTGAACAGTAGAGCAGATAGATCTAGGAGTACAATTACAGAGTTCTCTAAAAGTGACATCACAGGTAGATAGGGTAGTGACCAGACTGATTCCTGGGACGTCAGGACTTTCATATGAAGAAAGACTGGATAGACTCGGCTTGTACTCGCTAGAATTTAGAAGATTGAGGGGGAGATCTTATAGAAACTTACAAAATTCTTAAGGGGTTGGACAGGCTAGATGCAGGATGATTGTTCCCGATGTTGGGGAAGTCCAGAACAAGGAGTCACAGTTTAAGGATAAGGGGGAAATCTTTTAGGACCGAGATGAGAAAATGATTTTTTACACAGAGAGTGGTGAATCTCTGGAATTCTCTGCCACAGAAGGTGGTTGAGGCCAGTTCATTGGCTATATTTAAGAGGGAGTTAGATGTGGCCCTTGTGGCTAAAGGGATCAGGGGTTATGGAGAGAAGGCAGGTACAGGATACTTAGTTGAATGATCAGCCATGATCATATTGAATGGTGGTGCAGGCTCGAAGGGCCGAATGGCCTACTCCTGCACCTATTTTCTATGTTTCTATGAAGAAGGCTTATGGGACACTGACTTTCTTCACTGGCCTGGAATGAGCTGCTGGACAAGATGCTAGAGGCAGCGTGAACTGTTGTGCAACTGTTGCAGCGTTTAAAAAGGCATTTGGACAAATACTAAGGTAGACAAAAATGCTGGAGAAACTCAGCAGGTGAAGCAGCATCTATGGAGCGAAGGAAATAGGCAACGTTTCGGGTCAAAACCCTTCTCCAGACTGATATTTACTAATACTAAGTTAAGAAAGGTGGAGAGGGATAAGGGGTCTAATGCAGTCAAATAGAAATGGCATGGGGGTTAGGATCATTGCCAGCATCGTAGTTGGGCAAATAAGGCCATTTTTGTGCCATGCATTTCAGTGTTTCTTGATTCACTTTTCTTGATCTAGTTAAAATCCTGTCAGAAAGTTAAGAATTAAATTTTGAATGTGACACTAAATAGATTAGAAAAGGTCACAATTTTGCTCCAATTAAGGTGAAACATTTTCAAATACATAGCTGAGGGTGCCCCTCAATTCCCCAGAATTAAGAGAATGAGTCTCTTGGCTCAGAAATTGAAAACTGAGTAGATTCCATCAATAGTTCAACACCTTGCTGAATTTCTTGCTTAGATGCGGTCAGATTAGCAAAAAAGGAAAACTGTTGTGCAACTTCACTGTACACAGTACCTCTTCTTTTTAAATTGGTTTCAAGTGTATCTAGTATAGGAATATAGGATTGTATCCTAAACTTATCTCTTGAATAGAGTTTATCTAAAGCATCAGGACCAGGTGCACTTCCATCATTTCCTTGCCATTTCCTTACTCTTTGTCTCCCTGTGACAGTTCTGTAGTTAACATCTGGCAAGGTGGCCTTTGCTTGTTGCTCAAGCTCATCAAAATCTTCTCTAATCCTGAAGTGAACTGTACAAACTTGCACAAGTACTCAATAACAGTTTGGATTTCTGAATGGCTTTGTTTACCTTGTGGAAATGACCCAGCAGACGGGTCCAAAAATGCAGCATAAACACAAATTGCAGTTCTTCCATTTTCTGCAAAAGATTGTTAGCTTGAAGCCTGATATCACCCTTCATATTAACATCAGAGTACTAAGTAGATTAGACTGAGGGCATCAGTGATAGCGCTGTAACTTTCCAAAATAGCTTCTGTGGCTTTTGCATGTGCCCCCCACCTAGTGTCTGACAAATATGTAGGCATTTTTGACTGAGGTTGCAAAAATGATTTTAGAACTGCCCATCTCTTTGTGGAGGATGAAAAGAAGGTATACATTTCATTGATAATTCCAAAACAGTTCACTGCATCAAGGCAGCAATCAACAGCCAAACGGCCCACCAAATTTAATGAGTGAGCAACGCATGGAATAAATCTTGCAAATTTGTTTTTTTCGAGGATTTTTTGCTGCATACCCTTGTACCTACCAGCCATGTTGGCAGCATTGTCATAAGACTGCCCTCGGAAGAAGAACTCCAACTCATTGAGGTGGGGAGGGAGGGGAATAAAGGTGAGGCCTCTGCTGCAGGCAGACCATTCAGTATCTGAGAGGGGGAGGTCAGGGGGGATGGTGAACACATGGCAGGGATGGGGGTTGGGGCTGGAGGAAAGCAGGTGGGTGGACTGAGGCCGAGGCGATGTCTGGGGGGGGGGGGGGGGGGGGGGTGGGGGGGTCAGGGGGTGGGGGGGGGGGGGGGGGGGTATGAGGACTGTAGTGTGGATGGGGAAGAGCTGGGGTCACATGGTTTGAAGGGAATGGGGAAGACCCAGTGGAACAGCCACTGAGGTTACTAGGATTCGGGGGATTAGCACTAAGACCCAGCGCAGTCAAACTCAGGGGAGTTGGAGTCTGCAGGTGGAGGCTTCAGGCCCGGCGCTGAGTCCAGGCTGCAGGTAAGGCGATGGCTGCGGGCTGCTGGTGGGCGGTGGAGTGGCGAGGGTCAGCAGGCAAAGCGTGGGAGGTCCCGGTGGCTGGGAGACCAGCCCCATCAGAGACTGTGAGCAGAGTTAACTAGAGAAAGGACCATTCCGCCTATTGTAGCGGGTGGCTGCTCGTTCCCACCCACCCTTTACCCCGCCCGGAGCCTTATCTCTTCTGCCCTGAAGCAGGCAGGTCGGGCACAGTCGGAGCTGGTTCTGACATTGTTAAACTTGCAGCCGTGCACCGACTCGAACACTCCTGACTGTTGAAAAGACAAGGCTCAGAAAATACGAATATGTCAAAGTTTTATACACCTTGGTGGAGCGGGCCGAGGCCCCCTAGATCTCGAGGCCATCAGCTTAAACTTGTCTAGCTCATCATACCGTAAATCCCAGCAGCCCTCTATCCTTCTCTCAAGCTAACTACATTAAGTCAATAAACATATCGTAGGCTGAATGACAGCCAAGCACATTTTAGTCAAGTTAAGATTGGTCTACACATCTGCAGTTAATAGATCTGCACTCTGCGTGATCCTGAATAGGTCAAACACTACGTAACAAAATAACGTGCATTTATGCAACGCTTTTACCAACTTCGGGCTGTCTTGAATGGCCAACCAGTATTTTGAAGTGCAGTTATGACCAAAATAGAAATATAACACGCCAAGGTCATACACAGAAAGCATTATGAGTTTTTTAATAATGTTGGTTGTCGGAGGAGTATTAAGTAGGACATATGTTAAAGTACAGCAGTGCAATATCTCAAGTCTGCCCAGGTGGAGGGGGTGTCTCTTTTTCATCTGAACAGTTAGTGCCTAGTAAATTCTCCCTGTGGGATATGAAGACGCCTTTCAACCTCAGGACTGACGAATCCACTATCATTCAGTGCAAAACTGCTGCGACTGAGCACTACAGGCAACTAAGTACGGGAGGACTTAACGCTCATTCGCAAGTTTAAAAATACACACACCTTTGATTCAGGGCTGTTTGATAAGAAATCACTGGTGACTTTAAATCGAAAAAACGTTGTGTACTTATTTTGATTAATGGCAATCTTTAAACAAATCTTCTTCTTTTCTTGCGTATGGCGTGAACAGTTGTAAAACAACTTGTTCTATTTGATCTTATTTGATTGTGCACGCCGACGCCGGGTTGATCGCATTAGTCGAAACAGGGCGGACCGCGTGAAGGTTGCAATCTCCCACGTAAAGAGCAATAGACAAGAACACTTTCGTGACTTTCCAAGCAAGCAGGGCAACACGACCTCGACAGGAGACATGGAGGTACAAAGTGTGTCAGCGCTGGGCACACATGGCAAGAACCCCACCCGCCGTGAGGGAGGACTCGCCGCAAGTTCGACCGAACTAACTCACATCAAACGGTTCCTTTGTGTCCGCTTTATTTTCTAAATACAATTACACAGGAGCGTCGTCCCTTACCGGTCTCGCCAAAGCCCGCTCTAGAGTCATTTAATGTCAACCCAGCTCTGGGCGCGCTGCTGCCCGCGCTTTCTCGCTCAGACCGCCGGCCCCCGGTGTGGAAGGGACAGTGAGGGGGGGGGAGAGTGAGGGGGAGCCGGCCTGCGGTAGTTCGGTTCCCAATCCGATTCGCGGCACCAGATTGTTGGCCATTTAAAGCAAGTGACGCGCGGCGCCGCCTTCCTGGGGCTATTTTTAAACATGTAGCAAAATTAATGTTTGCAAAGCTGTAAATTCGGCCAAAGGCGAGCCGCTCGGGTGTTCAATGTGGCGGAGCCGGGGAAAATATAGGTCGCTTAGCTTCAGCTCTGTTTTGTCGCCCGGTGAATATTTTGACCAGATATGGCGAGGCAGACTGAGTAGCCGTCCTCACCGGCCTGGGCAGGGCCGGGGCTCTAGAGGCAGGAAGCCAGCTCCTGGCTTCAGCTCCGCCGGTAACCAGAATAATCCCACCACAACATCTTCCAACCCCTCATCCTCAACGTATCCCACCTCCTTGAATATCACCAAGACACCCGAGTATCTCCACTCCTGAAAGCGCCCAAAGTGTTCCCCATCCCCCCAGATCAACCTCTCCTACCCACCCACTCCCCCCAAACATCCCTGTGCACCCTCCCCATGTCCCCAGACTCACCACTGTCATCCACTTTAAATCCCTCAACCCCCACCTTCCCAACAGCCCCAACTGCAACCTTCCAGAAATATTCGCTCTTGTTTGCACACCTCCACTCTTGTGAAAACAAGCGAACGAAGATCGTCCCTCGTGCTTAACCCCCAGCCAGTGTTTTCAATGGTTTTTGTTTTTAAATTGCAAGAGCAGATTACAAAATCGTTTATGGATTGAGGTTAGACGCACGACAGTCTGGTCCACAACCAGCGATGTTGACATTTTATCAAACAATATTTTTCATATTGGGGAAAATGATGTGAAAAGTATATATATCGTGAATATATCAGGATTCCGAGATGACGGGATAAGGGTTTTGATTCCGACTATTATATCCCGGCTGACCCACCAGGTTTGGGGTCAATCGGGATATAATCGTTTTGAAAATCTCAAGGTCACACCCACTCCACCTCAAATGTATGGATGTAGTGGGTTGCTCAGACACGGTCAGCATGTGTTGTCCATGCTGCACTGCCCTTGACCAGCTCGATAAGCTAGAAACATCCAAAGTCCACTGCCATGATGTCTGAAATTACACCTGGATCAGGAAACTGTACCGAGGTGCTATGGATTATACACTGTGTGAATCTCCGTTTGACTATCAGTACCTCCACTGGCTTCCAACCTTTATCGTAGATGCTAATTAACATTAAACTGCATTATGTGATTGGACACAATGCCCTTGGACACAGCGGCTGATTGGACGGGACGAGACCTATTGTTGATTGGACGGGAATTTTAAGGCAAGCTTGTTGGTGATTGGACGCAACCACCTTAGAGACAGCGATTGATTGGCCGCCGAATAAAATTGACAAATAGGAAAACAAAAATCGCTGGTCAGTGCGAACTCTGGATTATCTGGCTGTATCTCCAAACTAAACATGCAGGTACATTCGTTTAAAATAAAATTCAGTGATTATTTCACATGATTTCTCACTGTGTAAAGCTCAGTATCTGACCACTTTCTGTTTAACACGTTTGGTCTGCCGTGAGCATTTTTCTCTCCCAAAATACGACCAACGAACCAGACGGCAGTTGAACGCAGTCATGCGATTAGCAAGCGATTGATAAGATTTGATGGGGCACCCTGAGCTTTTGTGCACTAGGTTTAGGGTTAAGTTATTGAATTTAGTCGTTTCTCATATGTTCTCATACAATCTATGAGTATTGTGTTTACATACCTTTATGCTGCTGCAAATAAGAATTTCATTGTTCTGTTGTGGGTACACATGACAATTATACTTTCTTGACTCGACTCTTCACATGCATTTGTGCAATAGAAAACAGGTAACCATTGCACTCTGCGCCAAGTTAAAAAGTCAACAGTTAGTCAGGAAGTTAGTCAGCAACCCTTTGTTAGGTGGCTTCACTAAATGGTGTGACTCAATATTCCGTTAGCAGTTTTTTTGTTTTTTTTGTTCAAGATCTGCAGCATCTGCAGTCGCTTGCAATTTAATACTATGTTCCGCTGCGATCTAACTAATGGATGGCCCATGCTGAAGCACACGCAGCATTGAAATGCTAATACGACAATTAGCAAGAATATTGAACAATACACTAACACGTAGCTCAGAGGACACTGGGGTTTCATTTTACAAATGCCCATTTTCACGAAGCAAGTCACTTTTGGCAATACCAGTTTTTAAAGAAGGCAGACTTTGCACTGACCACTTGAAAATAAATCAGTGGTTAACTGGCAATGTAAATGTGATGGTGTGCCTGCCACCAACGCAGCAGGCACCGTGGGAGGAAGCTGGGGGAGAGGGTGATGAATGTGGACGGGCAGGGGGTGAAACAAAAAGATAAAGAGCTGGTTTCAGTCCAACAGCAGTACAAAACTTGAAACAGCTGGTCACAGGGCTAAGAGGCTGAAGTGCTTCAGGTTGCTGTTGGACTGAAACCAGCTCTTTATCTTTTTGTTTCACAGAATCACTTCAAGCCCGATCTCTGTATTATAAGTGCAACATGAACAGTGATGGAAATGGGTTTTAGGAACTAGGGGTATGCTAAGGTCCGCGAGGCTGAGGTTGGGAGGGGGAGGGGGAGGGGGGGTAGACGCTATAAGCCCCGTGAGGATTTTTATTTATCTGAAATTGAAAATAGACATAAAGCTGGAGTAACTCAGCAGGACAGGCAGCGCAGCGACTCTGGAGAGAAGACCCTTCTCCAGACTGAAGTGCTCTCGTCGGTGAGAGTACTTGTGATTGTCTGAAGAAGGGTCTCGACCAGGAACGGAACCCTCTCCCCAGAGCCCATGCCCGTCCCGCTGAGCCACCTTTAACTTCAAAGCCAAACAAATTAATTGCTGGAGAGGACGATGTAAACATAGTGAGGTTAGTGAGCAGCCTCTAACATTAACCACTCCTCGTACTGTTTTGTTGTACATCGGAAGGAACTGCAGATGCTGGTTTACCTCAACGAGAGACACCAAAAGCTGGAGTAACTCAGAGGGTCAGACAGCATCTCTGGAGAGAAGGAATGGGTGACGTTTCGGATCGCGACTCTCCCGGTTGCTACCTGGACCTACCTGATCTCCCGGCTGCCAAACACTTCCCATTCCCGCACTAACTTTTCTGTTCAATGTCTCCTCCAGTCAGAGTGAGGGTAAATGCAAATTGGAGGAACAGCATTTCATATTTCGCTTGGGCAGCTGACAACCCAGTGGTGTGAATATTGATTTCTCTCACTTCAAGTAATCCCGGCATACCCTCTCTGTCTATCCCTTCTCCACCCAAGTCGCACCAGCTGCTCATTTTCACCCAACGAACAGCAACAGCGAACAATGGTCTGTTTCCTTCATCATCGTAACTTTTTTGCATTAATTGTTCTTTATCTCTCTACAATATATCATCATCTATATCTTTCGTTTCCCTTACCAGTCTGGCGAAGAATCTCGACCCGAAACATCACCCATTCCTTCTCTCCAGAGGCGCTGCCTGTCTCGCTGAGTTACTCCAGCTTTTTGTGTCTATCGTCGCCCTTCTTCAGACTGTTCCGTTTATATTGACCGAAAACGAACAATGTGACAGTACCGGCGACTTAATGAATGAAATGGAGACACGCGGAATTAAATGGACTGGGGCGGTGGGGTTTTATCGAAAAGTGACTACATGAAATCGCTGCAGTTTAAATCACCTTTGTTGTTTACTATCTTGAATGATTGAATTTTTTGTATCAATGATTGTTCATCTCCTTCCACTCACAGTCCAGGCAGCGTGGCCTTGTCATCCGATGCTACCAGTACCAGTCCCATCAACACAACTACAAACACACCAGAAAGTCCGGTTATTACATCTGCTACTAGTCCCGTCGAGACATCTCCAATCCGAACAGGAAGTCCAGGCATGACATCTCCACCGAGACGAGAAAGTCCATTCATGACATCAACCAGATCAGGAAATCCAGCCATGACATCTGCACCACCAGGTAGTCCCATTTTGTCATCATCAGCTACTAGACCTGACACTCTAGTGTTGACCAGTGGTAGTCCATGTGGAATTGAAGTTTTCCCAGCTGATAATTCTTTGTCCTCGTCATACAGGAATGATGAACCACCTTGTTCCATACATGTAGGGACTTATTTGACATCTCCCTCTGCAGGAGCTCCACTGACAATTTCATTGCTAAAAAAAAACAACCATCCTAGAGATCATTCTTCTTTGCCAATACAGAATTTGAAATGTAGATCTCTTAAGTTTCAGGTAAATTGGTTTAAAGAGTTTCCATGGCTTCTTGTTGAACCAAATGTGGATGGTGTATTGTGTCACACCTGTACAGTAGCAGCAGAACAAGACTTGATGAAAATGTCAAATTTCAAGGAGCAAACATTTATCTTGCGCGATTTTAAGAACTGGAAAAAAGACATTGAAAAATTCCAAGTTCATCAAAAGTCTGAATGCCACAAAATTGCTTTGCACCGCAACAAGGCATGTGACATTAATGCCCAGCTGAGCAAATAATTATGACAAGGACAGGTACTGGCACAGAGCCCCATAATGCAGATAATTGAAACACTGCAGTATCTGACCCATCAAGGTCTGTCGTTACGTGGGAAAGATGACTGTGATGGCAACTTTACAACACTGCTTCAACTCCTCTCATCTCGTGATAGGGACCTTACGACGTGGCTGCTGAAGAAAATAAACTATACTTCTGGAGCATGCCAAAATGAGATTCTCCAACTTCTAAGTCATCATATACTCAGAAACATTTGTAAAGACATTCAATCAATACCATTCTTCGGTATTATTGTTGATGGGACTCAGGACTGCACAGGCACTGAACAAAAGTCAATCTGTGTTCCGTTTGTGAACTAATTATTTGACGTTAAGGAGGAGTTTGTGGGACTGTATCAGGTGAACTCCATTACTGGATCAGCCCTTGCGAGGATGATTGCCGACACGCTTACAAGGTTGCAGCTGCCAATCAATAACTTGCGGGCCCAGGCATATGACAGGGCAGGAAACATGTCCGGGACATTTTCTGGGTGCCAGGCGGAAATTAAGAAAATGCAGCTGTTAGCCTGCTACACCCACTGTGGTGCTCATATCTCCCATCTCATCGCTAGCAAGGCAATACAAAGTTCATCATTTGTGAGAAATGCACTGGACCACTTACATGAACTAGGAAAGCTTTACAAAAATTTCTGGCAAGTTTAAGCACTTGTATTTGAACTTGAATGCAGAAGATAGTGAAATCAGATCACCGAAGCAATTGAAGGCCATTTGTCCAACACGATGGCACACTGAGATCAGCTGCTATTAAGTCACTCCTAGACAATTACAAGGACAAATTTTAGAGGCGCTCAAAGAAGCCTCAACAGAATTTGGGACAAATGTCTCTTCGCGTGCGAATGGAATCAGCAAATGTCTGTCTTCAAGCGTGTCCTTGGACTAATTTTTGCTCTACCTATAATACAATGCCTGGAGAAATTCAATCGTGTCTTGCAGGGGCTAAGTATGAGCATTCCAGGAATGATGGCGGCAGCTGATGTTGTGAAAAAGGAATTGCAACACCTTCGGTCAGATGAAGTCGTCAAGAACATGCTTGCATCTGCTGAGCTAAAAGTGGAGGATTTGGGTCTCGATCCTTTTGTTCGATCCTTTTGTTGAACGCCATCGGAAAACGTGTACAAAGTACAGTAGTGGAACACAAGAGTATGTTGCCCGGCCCAGTGAAGATCTGTGGCGAGTAGAATTTTTTCGAGTCATAGACTCTGCTATGTGCAATTTAAATGAATACTTCACATCCACAGACCTGATGAAGCAAAATAAACTCACCTCAATGCTTCGAAAGGGTGTCTTTCACCAGGAGTTGGTAGACGGGTATCCTGAACTTAATAAGACACTTCTTCATGAACTTGACTTGTTCAGGAAACCCACAGTCAACTATTGAGTACAGACAGGTTTTCAAAGGGATGCTTCCAGAAATGCGACATATGTTCCCTCAAGTTGAGACATTATTAAGACTTGTTCTGACATCTCCAGCCAGTTCATGCGAGGCAGAACGATCTTTCAGCGCACTACGCCGCATTAAAACATGGCTTCGCAACACCATGTCTCAGAAGAGGTTGAACCATCTCATGATCTGCAATGTCCACAAGGACCGGCTATCAAACGTGGATTCTCGCATCATAGCTGAGAAATTTGTGAACAATAAATCAGATTCCAGATGGCGTGTATTTGGATGTTTTCACTTGGCTAAATGAATATAACTAGGTGTTAATAATACTAATAAAGTATTATAACTAAGTGTTAATGAGACTAATATAGTGTTGCTAAATACCAATTCTTGTGAATCAAACTTTCATTGCAACCCTTTTTACAAATTTCTAACATTTAATGAGGGAATTTGAATTCGTATGAACTACATTTCTAAGTTCTTTATTAGAGAAATCCATACATTTTATTTTTTTACTTGGGTCTCATTTATGTTCATGAATGTTGTAATCAGATATTACATGAAGTAATTGACAAAAATTGAATTCAGATTGTATCTTGAAGTTATGAATGTATGATTTCCATCATGAATCATTTCCAAATAGAGGGAACAAAATTTCGTGCATGACAGTTACATAGAAACATAGAAAATAGGTGCAGGAGGAGGCCATTTGGCCCTTCGAGCCAAAGGCAACAAAACACACAATTACAGAGACCAAACGCTTTCTGCAGATTATAAAGCAATTTTATTAACTAATTGACACCCTCTATTTTTACAGCTGGCAATTGGGGAAATAAATGTTTAATACATCCAAGAATACAAAGTTTTAGGTTGCATATAATGCAGATCATTTATATATTGCTTGGTTTTAATAGCTCAGTATCCATACTACAGCTACCACAGATTTAAAAAACACTAGACCCCATGCTGGACAGTGGACAACATAATATCAGACAGGACAAGCTGCTTGAAAGTGTCCTGTCCTATATTATGTTGTCCAGCATGATGTCCAGTGTTTTTTTAAATCTGTGGTACAGATCTGCACTAATTGACGCATTCTCTAACGGTAACGTCCCCGTAGTAGAGGCATCCACGTCGCGGGGCTGGAAACTGGAAGAATCCCGAGCTAATTACCGTTCACAGGGCGCACGGCTGCAGCTTCCGATTGATCGCTTGTGTGTGTGTGTGTGCGCACGCGGCCGCCAAGAAATTGTGTCCCCCCCTGTCCCCTCCATGTTTTGACAGCGCTTTCCGTCTCTGCTATTTCCGATCGTCTTGGCCCCACTCTGGGAGTAGGAGTGGGGGCAGATCCGGATCGGCAACGGCAGTGAGCCCCAGGCCGAGCTTGGCGATCACTTGCTTGCTTCGTTGCGCTGCGCCAGGGTGTCCCACTTGGCTGTCATTTACGCGACAGGCCGGTGGCACGCGAAGATTTAGTGGAGAATGAAATACTGGAGCGCTGCGCGATATTGCGCGCAACTCCACACTCCTCCACGCCACTCCATGCCCCCGTCCCGCACGCTACCAGGTCGAGTAAATGACACGCAAATGACAGCCAAGTAGGACAGGCCCTTTTGTGGCCAGGGTGAGAGGTTTCAGAGATGTACTTGCCCGCTCGCTGGTGTCCATGGTGGCCTCCCATTTTCCCTAGCTCTCCCAGCTCTCCTAAAGTCTACAGTCAATTCCACTGTCTTACAGTGCCCTCCATAATGTTTGGGATAAAGACCCATCCTTTATTTATTGGTCTCTGTACTCCACAATTTGAGATTTGCAATAGAAAAAAAATCACATGTGGTTAAAGTGCACATTGTCAGATTTTATTAAAGGCCATTTTTACACATTTTGGTTTCACCATGTAGAAATTCCAGCTGTGTTTAAACATAGTCCCTCCATTTCAGAGCACCATAATGTTTGGAACACATGGCTTCACAGGTGTTTGTAATTGCTCACGTATGCTTAATTGCCTCCTTAATGGAGATATAAGAGAGCTCTCAGCACCTATTCTTTCCTCCAGTCGTTCCATCACCTTTGGAAACTTGTATTGCTGTTTATCAACATGAGGACCAAAGTTGTGCCAATGAAAGTCAAAGAAGTCATTATGAGACTGAGAAACACGAATAAAACCAGCCAAACTTTAAGGTTACCAAAATCAACTGTTTGGAACATCAGGAAGATAGAGAACACTGGTGAGCTTACTAATCACAAAGGGACTGGCAGGCCAAGGACGACCTCCACAGCTGATGACAGAAGAATTCTCTCTATAATAAAGAAAAATCCCCAAACACCTGTCTTGACAGATCAGAAACACACTTCAGGAATCAGGTGTGGATTTGTAAATGACCACTGTCTGCAGAAGACTTCATGAACAAAAATACAGAGGCTACACTGCAAAATGCAAACCACTGGTTAGCCGCAAAAATAGGATGGCCAGGTTACAGTTTGCCAAGAAGTACTTAAAAGTGCAATCACAGATCTGGAAAATGGTCTTGTGGACAGATGAGACAAAGAGTAATGGCAAGAGCAAAGTATGGAGGAGAGAAGAAACTTCCCAAGATCCAAAGCATAGCACCTCATCTGTGAAACACGGTGGTGGGGGTGTTATGGCCTGGGCATGTATGGCTGCTGAAGGTACTGGTTCACTTATCTTCATTGATGATACAACTGCTGATGGTAGTAGCTTAATGTATCCTGTATAGACACATCCTATCTGCTCGTTCAAACAAATGCCTCAAAACTCATTGGCCGGCGGTTCTTTCTACAGCAAGACAATCCCAAACATATTGCTAAAGCAACAAAGGAGTTTTTCAAAGCTAAAAAATGGTCAATTCTTGAGTGGCCAAGTCAATCACCCGATCTGAACCGAATTGAGCATGCCTTTTATATGCTGAAAAAATAACTGAAGGGGACTAGCTCCCATAACAAGCATAAGCTAAAGATGGCTGCAATACAGGCCTGGCAGAGCATCACAAGAGAAGACACCCAGCATCTGACAATGTCCATGAATTGCAGACTTCAAACAGTCATTGCATGTAAAGTATATGGAACAAAATACTAAACATGACTACTTTCATTTACATGACATTGCTGTGTCCCAAACACTAGGGTGCCCTGAAATGGGGGGGGACTATGTTTAAACACTGCTGTCATTTCTACATGGTGAAACCAAAATGTATGAAAATGCCTTTAATTAAAATCTGACAACATGCACTTTAACCACATGTGATTTTTTTCTATTACAAATCTCAAATTGTGGAGTACAGAGGCAAATAAATAAATGATGGGTCCCAAACATTATGGAGGGCACTGTAAAAGCATTGAGCTCCAGGTTGTTGCTGAAAGCTCAGGATCACAGCTATAATGCTTCCAGCATTTTGTTTTAGATCTCCAGCAGTTGCAGGTTTTTTACGCCAATGAACTTCAGAATTAACATCTGATTATAAAAAAAAATCATTACAAAAGATTTGTTTTCAGTTCATGGGTTTTATGAATTATTATATTTGAAGATTATATATTACAGAATGCTCCTATATTCATCCTTTCCCATTTTTTATAATTTGCAGCGTCATTCCATGATTAGGTAGGTTACATATTTAAAATATATTCTCTGTGCTTTCCACAGTTGCCTGACAGCTAAGTATTTCAGTATCTGCTGCTTTTCTTCATTGTGACCTTTAGACATCATGGTAACGGGGAATTTTTTTTCATTAAATTATTTATCCTTTGGAGCAAATTTGATTAAAATTAAGTTTAAAACAAAACTGATTGAAACATGTAAACATTAGTTTTAGTTTCCAAAAATGTGAGGTTGTCTGATATAATCAAGTTTCTGATTTAATTTCATACTTGAAAATAATAATCAGCTTTTCAATTCTGCCATTTTTTAATGTGATGCTTAACCCATGCATAACTTGGAAGATTCAGCATATGACATGAGGATGTTTTTCATTCGAAAAATTGACATCTTGTTAGTTAGGCAACCTATTTTTTACATTCTACTCCTCCATGGAGTAATTGATGAATATGCTATTGTCCCTTATGTGTCATATAGAACTTGTTTGTGGGTCAGCGCAAACTGGGTGGGCCAAAGGACCCGTTTCTATGCCGTATGTCTAATCTGAATTTAAAAAAAGACATGTTGTGCAAAGGATTTGTTATTTCCTATTACCTGGTTCACTGATCATTAATTTCCAGGATCCTCACTGCTGCAATGAAATGTTCTGTGCATTATCTGCAAGTTATAATAGGCAGCTCTGTAGTCCAGAGATGTAGTTTGATAGCAAAAGACCATTACGCTTTGGTTGGAAAGACTCGGGAATTGCAATTCCATTGGAGTGAAATAAACCTCTAGTTTGAGAACTAAATGCCTAATGATTAAGATTTACAAGGTAAACCAGGTGGATTATTCCAAAGTTCCATTCAATATATATTCCTAAAGCACCAAAACAATTTCTTGGTCATTACCACAAGGCTGTTTGTGGGTGCCCGGGCAAATTGTCCACATTATAAAGTGACTACAAAAGTACCGAAGAAGGGTTTAGGCCCGAAACGTTACCCATTTATTTCCTTCGCTCCATAGATGCTGCTGCACCCGCTGAGTTACTCCAGCATTTTTGTGTACCTACAAAAGTACTTTGTTGACTACAAAACATGAGGATACATTCTGAAGGTGTGAAAGCAGTTATATAATGCAAGTCTTATTCTGCAAATTGCCCAAATTAAATGGAAATAGTTGAATTTACCAAGATAGGTAGCCATCAGAGTTTCATTTCAATGAAAGATAACACCAAAGAGCCAATCCTTAAAGAATGGAAAAGCAGTCTTCTCTTTGGAATTTTGTTTTTAGAAGATTCAAGTCCTGTTTTAATATCTTATTAAAAAAATCCAATTTTGGTGCTGCGAATCAGTTTATAGTACGCAAATGGCAGTTTTCCTGTTAAACCCTGCACAAGGAAATAAATAACCAGACGAATGATTAATTAGTTTATTATTCCTCCACAACCCTTCACTTCAAATACATGGCTGGTGGCAAACCAATAGCACATTTTCAATGAACACATTTCCTTCAGTAATCCAAACATTGTAAGTGAACAAACAAATCATTGTTATATATTTTTTTACAGAAAAAGCATGAGGCTTTCAAATCTTATAGCATCACCATCATACCATTCAAGATATTTTGAAACCTTGTAAATAACAGCAAACTAGATTGTGTTGTGCTTTCAAATCAGTTATTGCTAATGGTCAGAAATTAAAGTTACTTTGAAAATGTTAAGGTAAACAATGATTATGCAGCTTTTGACAGCTCTGCAAGATATTCCGTCAGCAGATCATGTATCCAGACATCTGTATCTGGAAGGGATGTGTCCACCAAGTAAGTCACAACTTTTCGATCCCAGGGATTTGCACTACCCTGAACAGTTTGTATTTGGGCCACTAGAGGCTTCCTCTCAACATGGTTACGGAAAACAATCGATGCTTCCTCTGACCATTGTTCACATTTCACACCTGCAAAATTAATGTAAAAATGACAAGCATTCAGTTGAATTTATTTCTGAAAAGCTTAACCTTTCCAAAGAAACAACAACAAAATACTAAGAAATTAAGTTAGTAATTCCACATTCACTCCAGTTTTTCGGAAGTTAAATCAGGAGTACGTTGTCGAGGTTAACTGTTAGTATACTTGCATTGGAGTCAACATAGTGGAATAAGGAATTTACCCATCATAACCATTAAGGAAAACTGACCTATGCTCACTAGAGTTTACAAGAATGAAGTGATCTCAAAACAGTTCTAAATTGGCAATCCCCTATTATCCCGATTTCAGAGATGAAAGGTTCCCTTATGCAAAGGCTTATAAATCTATGAAATTCTCCATCTCAAAAGGATTGTATTGGCAAAGATACCCCCATCTCGTATGTTCGTAAAGTTAATTGGATTCTTGGCCAGTCAATTAAATTCCTTGTTTTACACAAAATAACAAACATTTGGCCATTATTAATGACTTTTAAAGGCTCTGTAACTGTATGTTCATTCTGTGCACCATATTTTACAAATTACTTCAAGAATTTCACTGGATGTAGAACTGGAATAAGGAACCCAGCCACAAAGAGAGACCAGAACTACCAGATATTTAAGTTAGTATCTTGCAAGACAAAATGAATATGTTTGTTCAAGGTGGAATGTTTTTGCTTAAGTTAAAAAGGTGGTCTTACCACCATCTTGACCAGGATAATGGTTTTTGGAGGTTAATCAATGCATACTTAAGGCAACTATTTTCAGCAGCATTATTAATGATTTTCTTTCCATTTGGTCAATAGATGGGAGGTGATGATTATGCAATGTTCAATTTTATTTACAGCTCCATAGCTAATTAAGTAGTGAAAAATAACATCAATGCCACAGAAGTCCCTGATAATGATCATCTCCAACAGGAGAGAATCTAACTATCTACCCTTGACATTACCATTGCTAAGACCTCACTATCAATAGCCTGGTTGGGTTGTGGGTGCCAGGAGAGAAAGTGGGTCAGCATCTATTGGCCAGAGATTTAATGGAGAAGCTGCATAAATATGGTTGCAAGAACAGGTCAGGGGCAGGCTATGCTGTAGCAAGTGACATACCTCTTGACAAGGTAAAGCTTTTCTATCATCAATAATGCGTAAGTCGGGATTGTCCCCATGCTAGGATCAGAAACTTTCATGAAGCTCAATCAAATCCAAGACAAAGCAGACCACCGATTGGCACCCAGGCAACAACCCCAAACATTTATTCCCTCCACTACTAATGCAGTGTACCATCTACAAAATGCACTGCACAGATCTTAAACAGCCTACTCAAACAGCATATCCCAAACCTACAATATATATTGACAAAGACACCAACAAGCAGGTGCACAGACGACCATCTTCCACAAGTTCTTGGCCAAGTCACATATCATCTTGTAATATAAGTGGTTCTTCATTGTCATTGAGCTAAAGTCCTCAAGTCGTCAAGTCAAGTTTATTTGTCACATACACATACGAGATGTGCAGTGAAATGAAAAGTGGCAATGCTCGCGGACTTTGTGCAAAAAAACAAACAAACAAACAAACTACAAACAGAATCACAGATCCTCAATCTCCATCTCTAACAACATGGTACCATCACTACGAGGACTACTACTGTTCAAGGTTGCCCACCACAACCATCTCAAAAGCAATTAAGGATGGGCAATAATGGCAGCCTAGCCACTAATTTAACTAAGTATTGTTGGATGGTAAAGGTAGGAGGAGAGGGAAGTTGATGAGACGTCCTTTAACACATATGGCAAGCTACTGTCGTCAATGTGACACTGTTGAAAAGGTCAACAAGATTCAGATTCAGATTCAACTATAATTGTCATTGTGCAATGTACAGTACAGAGACAACGAAACAAGCAAACACAATCTTAGTTTTCAAAAGGTAATAGAAATATCTCAGAAAGGAAACTCATGCAGTGAATAATGAATAAATGAAAATAATTGAATAGATCTTTCAAAGAGCTAGCACAATTACAATGAGCTAAGCGGCCACTGCACAAGTTACATGGATCTTTCTATGATTGAGAACGCAATTCTGAACAACAGAAATCCAAACAGTTATTTTCCAGTTATCTGCAAGTTTAACTTTATAAACTTGTTTAATTTACTTGAAGAATTATTTGGGAAAACATCAAACTTCTCACTCAGCCTTTTTCAAATATTAAATTTGGCACTTGCACATTATAATCTTTATCCATCTATACTATTATTACTAAGACTCTTCGTCTTGTTTGTGGCTATCTGTGTGTATGTGTGTGTGGCAATTTCTACTTTCCTATTTTCTTCCAAACGCTAGGACACAGTCTTCCCATTTTAACACATTCATTTTTCACGTTGAGGTCATAAACATCTTCCCGTCGCATTCCCACCTATATTTGCGCACTTTTTAATCGTTTAAAGTATTAAAAAACAGACCCCCCCCCTGTGACAATGGACTCGCAAGGCAGGACGGGACACTCTGGTAGGGAAGGGCACTCCAGCGCACCCGAGTGGCTGCGGCTGCCGGCACTCGACATCTGGTGACGAGGGTGGAGCCGCATGTGAGCCCTGGCCGGAGGCGAGCCTGGTGCTCGAGCTGGAGTGAGAGCCGAGCCTAGGGCTGAAAGAAAACCTGCCGCTGCAACCACGTCAGGGCCGCGCCGAGTACCAGGCCAAGTTCCAGGCCCAGTATAAAGCAGCCATAGAACAACAGTCCCATTTACACTCTTAACTCAACAGCTAACTGTGCTGTAATGGCTTGGGAAGGTAACTGACGGAATTGTAGTACCAGCGCCTGCAACTTCTTACAGCTTGAGGGAGTGCCGGGGGATGAGGAGAAATCAGTCGCGCCTGCGCAGTTGGGAGCTATGGGTGAGTGATGGAATATTGTGTTCGGGATCAGCCCTCCCCTGTGACGCCGCACACCTTCCCCCACGTTGGGGAACGGGACCCAACGGGTCCATCTTGGTCTGGTACCAGTTAAAAAGAAAAATTAAATGACAAGAGCTGTACCACCTAGAATCAATTGCAAGACTTGCCCACCTTATAGAGAATCATAATTTTAGTGTTCAAATGATGTGACTGAACTAAAGTCATCAAATCATCAGCAAAATGTAAATTTGTCCAGGAAAGCTTGGTGCATTATGGATTATAATTACAGTTTCAGACAATTACTGCAATTATAATTTCCTCTATAATTGCACCAGTACACATGTATGCAACTTATTATATTTCGATCATTGATTAAAGTTCATATTCAATAGAACATCTAAAACACAATGAGGATTAATCTAAAATTAGTATAAAATCAGGAAAAATGATTAAGCTATCTTTGCAAATTATTTCATTTCAAGAAATGAAGAAAACAAATGGCTGACTTAATTCCCAGCACACAACATCCAGCGACGGTTCTTTTACAATTTAAACCATTAGAAGATTGATAATGATCAACTTAGTATATTTGTTTGCAACAGTATAAAGCCGCCACAGAACAACAGTCACATTTACACTCTTAACTCACCAGCTAACTGTGCTGTAATGGCTTGGAAAGGTAACTGACGGAATTGTGGTACCAGCGCCTGCACCTTCCTACAGCTCACCAGCTCATGCCGGCCGTAATCTAACTGATATACAGACACCAAACCATTTGTAAGAATCCCTTTCACCAGCACACGATACCACCTAGAATTACAAAAAATAAATAATTTATTATGGAAGATATTCCCGGTCTCAGTGCATTCCCGTTTTCCAACCATTCAAGACTGCTCTCAAACCTCTACGAATAAGTGATCCATCACCTGAATAGTGATACAAGGACATTGTAAAATAACTGAGAACATTTTTAAAAGTTCAAGGTGTCCAAATTGTAATGTCCAGGCATTACAATAGAATTCCTTTACAGGCACAAAGCATTCCAATATTTGTTGAAAGTCAAAAATAACTGCAAATGCTCGAAATCGGAAACAAAACCAAATATTCTAAACATTCAGAAGGGCAGGAAGCATCTATAGTGCTTTATATCTCTGTGTTTGTCCAGATGTAAAGACAGACTACTTGTCTGCCAAATCCAGCTGCTAATTGAAAAGATCCTGGGTACTACAGGACCTTTCTGCCAAGAACAAATCTCACCCCAAGGGATGTAAATTTAGTGGTGAAACTCACCACTAGGGGAGTTGAGGGGAATTATTTACTGAATCTGTAGATGCTATGTATTGAGATTTCCAAATGGCATTTGATAAGATGCCTGGCCCACGTCCTTCTGAACCTTTCCTATCCATGTATCTGTCCAAATGTCTTTTAAATGGTCTGATAGTACCTGCGTCAACTACTTCCCCAGGCAACTAGTTCCATACAGACATGACCCAGTGTGCAAAAATGTTGCCCTTCAAATTCCTATTAAATCTTCCCCTTCTCACCTTAAACAATGTCCTCTAGTTCTTGATTCCTTATCCTGGGATAAAGACATTTACCCTGCCTATTTCCCTCATGATTTTATACACCTCTATAATATCAGCCCCTTAGCCTCCAGTACCCAAGATAGACACAAACAGCTGGAGAAACTCAGCGGGACAGGCAGCAACTCTGGATAGAAACAATGAATGACGTTTTGGGTCAATAGATAATAGACAAGAGGTGCAGGAATAGGCCATTCGGCCCTTCGAGCCAACGCCACCATTCAATGTGATCATGACTGATCATCCACAATCAGTACCCCGTTCCTGCCTTCTCCCCATATCCCCTGATTCCGCTATCTTTAAGAGCCATATCTAGCTCTCTTTTGAAAGTATCCAGAGAACTGGCCTCCACTGTGCTCTGAGAATTCCACAGACTCACAACTGTGTGAAAAAGTGTTTCCTCATCTCTGTTCTAAATGGCTTACCCCTTATTCTTAAACTGTGGCCCCTGGTTCTGGACTCCCCCAACATCAGGAACATGTTTCCTGCCTCTAGCGTGTCCAAACCCTTAATAATCTTATATGTTTCAATAAGATCCCCTCTCATCCTAAATTCGAGAGTATACAAGCCCGAGACCATTCTTCAGAAAGCCTGTCCCGCTGAGTTACTCCAGCATTTTGTCTTTATCTTCGATGTTAACCAACATCTGCAGTTCCTTCCTACCCAAGGAATAAAACCCTGGCCTGCCCAATTCTCTCCCTCTAGCTCCAGGCCCTTGAGTTCTAGCAACATCTATCTTTGCACGTTTTAGAACAACCAGCAACTCCTTAATTGTAACATGGTCCTCAAGACAACCCCTTTATGTATTTTCATGCTAATAGCACAGTGGTAAAGTCCTCACCACTGACACTTCAGTCACTTGCCCAGCCAATGTGATGGGTATATGGAATGAGCTGCCAGAAGAGGTACTTGATCAGGCACTATCACAACGTTTAAAGGACATTTGGACAGGTACATGGACAGGATAGGTTTAGAAGGAATGGGCCAATCGCAGGCAGGTGGGACTCGTGTAGGTAAGTTGGGCCAAAAGGCCTGTTTGACTCTTTGTTTTGACAAATTCCACCCCAGTGCCACTATGATGGTCTCAGTCTATATTGGCAAAGTTAAAATCCCTGACTGTGACAACTTTATTAGTCTGCAATCTCCCAGTTCTTCTAATTCCCTTTGACTACTTGGGGACAAGAGTACAATCCCAACAATTCCCGTTCTTATTTCTCAGCCCTACCCACAGTCTCATTGGACAATCCTTCAGTAATGTCGTCTGAGACCACTGCTATGATTTTCTCCTCAATTAATATTGCGAGTTCTCCTCTTCTTTTACCTCCACCTTTATCTCACTGGTAGAATTTGTACCCTGGATCAGTAAGCTGCCAACCCTGCATAGGATCCTTCGGTCAATCTAGTTTTATCCCTCCTAAGAAGCACTTGCAAACTCGCTCACCAGAATATCGGTCCCCTTCCAGTTCAGGTCGAAACAGCCGAAGAGATATCTGAATCCCTGCTCCCCTGCACCAACTCCTCAGCCATGCATTCAGATGTCCTATCTTCCGATTTCTACCCTATGTGGCACATAGCACTGGGAGTAATCTGGTGATTACTATCGTTAATATCCTGCTGTTTTAACCTTATGCCCAACATCCAATGTTCACTCTGGTGGACCGCATCCCTATTCCTACCCATGTCATTCGTGGCATTGTGCACCATGACTTCTGGCTGCTCCTCTTTTCTGCAGTTGTTCCAGGAAGTCCTGAATTGATGGAAGCATATTTCGCATGGATTGAAACATGGATGTCACATAGAAAACAAAGTTGGAAAAAATTGGTTCTTTGCAGCATTGAGGGATGTAACCAGTGGTGGATCCAGAGATCAGTTCATTGGCCTCAATTGTTTATTATTTACATTTTTGGACGGAATTTCATTAAGGATAAAAGTAATCATTTACCTTTAATTCATTGTAGAAAAATAGTCTAAGGCACAACGGAGATGCAAACTCTATTATAGTATTTGTTAATAGATCAACCTTATTTCTTCACATGCCTAACGAGAATTCATAAAAATGTAACCCCCTATGATTCTTTGGTAAGCAACTTAAATCACAACTGCAGCTTCCTTCACTCAGTTCCCTGTTAAAGCAATCCCATCTCCTAATGTGCATAAACACCAAACTTTATTGAAGAAAAATGGACACTAACACATGAATGTAAATGTAATATGATGCTGTTCGATGTTCTGTTCCCCACAAAAAATGACAAATGTATGGTGAATTGTTCACAATTGCCTTTTTCTTTTCTTAATGAAAATCTATCTTATTTTGCGAATATTTGCAAATGCGACAAGAGTTTAATGATAGTTCATTAATCAGCTGCCACCCCGCAAAAAGATAGTTTTCTTTCTTTTTCTGATAATAGTACCCAACAAAAGGATGCCTTAAACTATAAATGCCGCATCAGTGAACAACTGGGAAGTGTTATACAACATCTGCATTTTTCCTTACAACACTAACTTTGGAAAATGTTTGGCTTGAAAGAAATAACCTTAAAGACTTACTTGTTATCCAGCTGAGCCACAAATATTTTGTTCTTTTCGACTGATATACACTGCCATTCGGTACTGGAGTAAAACAGTATCATTTCTTCCATGAGAACCTCTAACTTGTACAGTTCCTGCCAAGGCTGGAAAACAAAGTGGCCTGGATGACAAGCTACAGAAATGAAGACATCCATGTGCTCCCCAGGCTGTGGCAAGACGAATGGAGATGGAAGGGCATTGTGTATAACGTGTGGGGCAACCATTTTGATTGGTGCAATACCAAAGTCCTTCACTGAGGTTTTAGTTTCAAACTCTGATGCAATGTTTGCATCACCTTTATTGCTTGGAAAGCCAGTAGAACTTCGTTCGACGCCCAGATAAACATCCTTCCGGTGCTTCCACAGATCTGCATTTGTTATTTTATGGTTAATACTACGTTCAGGATTTGGGAAATTTTTCGAAGTAAACAAGTAAATATGAACTAGTCCTTTGGTATCATCAACTTTCACAATCTGAAATAAGACAAATTTCAAATAATTACAACCATAACTTCAAGACTTGAAATCAGATTTCAAAGAGAAAGACAATTTATTCACATTTACCTTAATACTGCAGTCAGAGCAATTTAACACGGTGTCTCTAAGCCACAATACTGCATCAGGTGTCCACATGCCAATGTTAAACGTGAGATCTGCCAAGCAGCATTTAATAGCCTAAGATAAAACAACTGACAGTCAAATTCTAAAATATGAACTCTCCTTTCTATTGAGACAGTATGTGTAAAGACGCTAACTTTAAGCATCAATATAAATGGCAAATAAGTTTCAATAGAGCGAGTGTGGATTGTAGATTTTGCCAGCAAGATTAAGATAACCACCAATAACATTTTACAAGGACATAAATGGGTTACAGTGACTTGATACAGCTGATATACAAAGCATTAAAAGTAGTGACACTTGATAAACGAGATGACATGAGATTCAAACTAAACTTCAGGATGCAGTACCACAGACATATCTGCACAGCAGCAAGCAATCTTGCTAACAAGCAACTTAGTTACACCACCTTAGATTAATGCATACAACTCAGCTCTCCATTTTATACAAATACATTTTTTGGTGCAACCCCCCCCCCCCCCCAATGAAAACAGAACTGTCAAGTTATATCTATAAAAAAAAAACTAACAGGATTTTGGAGTTGGGGGGGGGGGGGGGGGGGGGGAGATGAGGGAAATGGCTCCATTCCAAGTGGAACCAGAATTGGAAACAACTATTTTTTACTAAAGTTCCTAGTCAGAGTGGTTAGAACCATGCAACAACCTGTCACAAGTAATGATTGAAACAAGCAGCTTTGATCCATTGGACATTATAGCAGTGAACAGTGGGGATAAATCTATTGGAATTTAAATGAAGGTTAAGAGGCAGCTCATGGTGACCATTAACATCTATTCTGTACATACACTATAATATAGCAAATATATTTCCGAAAATCATTACCTGAGGTGGTATGGAAACAGAGTCGTGCAGAAATGGAGGCGGAATTTCTCTTAGCTCCGTTACAGCAACAGATGCAACTATTCCAGTGTCCAAAAATATAATATCCACAACTCGTGTGCCATGTACATTGGTAATCTTAAATACAAGGTGCTTAAATTAACACAATCTGAGCAAAGAAAGGTTATGTAAAATGAGAAAAATATTACTTGCAGTATCCAGGTGACCAATCAACATTATTGAAATATAATATAGTTCAAAAGTTGACATGCTGGTTATTTTAAACCACATTATTTGACCAGGAGTTTTTTGAAATGCCAAGATGAGAGCAGCATGATTAAGTACTTCTTCCAACTTCGAATCGCCTCCCCCCCACCCTGACTTTTGACTGGGTACAATTCCATAGAACATAAACTGTAGTAGGCCCTTAATTCCCTCAGGCTCTTTTGCTGCCAAATTCTGTTCAGAGTGCTTCCCACTCTTTAGCATTACTGACTTTCCACTTTACTTTTCTTAACAACGGAGAAACTCATGGATTTCCCAACCTGGCAGTTCTTTTTGACACCCAAGAATTCAGAACCAAGAACTGACAATTGACTACTTACAAACTTGCACTAAGGAGCTTCTAAGGAAAGGTTAACAAATTTAAATCCACCTTTTTCTTCAAGTATGGAGCAAGTACCGTACAACTAATCAGCATCTTTTATTGGGTAATTATAAGGTGCATACTGGATTAAAAGGCCTACCACACACATAATGGGACACAATGCATAAAAATATCAGTGATAGCAATGTTTGGAGCAAAACTGCAGAAACTGAGGGTTTTCAGCCACAAAAAAAAACAAGGTTGATTTCAAGTCTGAAGATGAGACTCGACCCGAAACGTCACCCACTCCTTCTCTCCAGATGCTACCTGTCCTGCCGAATTACTCTTGCTTTTTGTGTAAATCTTTGATTTAAATAGAGGTTTGTAAGAAAGTGCAAAGGAAATAAAATGCTACCTGAATGCTGAGTTACTTGAACACTGTCTTTTTCAGTGAAAAAACAAGTTTGTTTTGCATGCTATCCACATAAATTATACCATACATGAACATGTCAGGAGGTGCAAAAGAGAAAACAACTAGAGTGCAGAATATTACTAGTATGGCCTGTAAAGAAGGTAGATTTTGAAATATCTGGAATTTCATCCCGAAGTTACACCCGGCGCAGCTTAAAATCGGCTGCGGGATCTACCATTGCCCAGCATCAAGAGCCTCGATCGCCTCAACACAAAACATGGGGGAGGGGGGGGAGATTGTCCCCCACCTCTCAAAACATGGGGGACACGCACCTCCCTCCCCCCATGCATCCACCCAACTTCCCTAACAATCAAACTCCATCCAAATTAAAATTCACAGATGTTCAACTTTTTAAAATTGAAACTAATATTGAGACATTGACCTTAATAATGCAGTAGAGTGTTAATTGGGTTAATTACCACAGAACTAGAATTGATTCAAAGGTTTCAAAGGTCTTTTATTGTCACATACACCAATTAAGGTACATATGTGAATTACCATATACGAAAAAAAAGTGAATAGACGCACAAGTACATAAAAGTTAATATAAACATCCAACACAGCGGATTCCCCACATTCCTCACTGTGATAGAAGGGGAAAAAGTCAAATTTTCTTCCTCGTTATTCTCCCGCAATCTGGGCGATCGAAGCTCCCGCAGCTGGCAGTCGAAATTCCCACGCCGGGGCGGTGAAATCTCCTGCGGCTTGGAGTCCCCGAAGTCGGTCTCTGACCAGAGAACGCGGGCTCCACAATGTTAAGTCCGCAAGCACCCACATTTGGAGCTCTGTGATGGTAAGTCCCGCAGGCGACCGTGGTGGTGTTCTCCAGCAAAGGCCGCTAACTCCTTGATGTTAGGCCGCGGTGCGGACAGTGATACGATACGGAGAAAAATTGCATCTCCATCGAGGTAAGAGATTAGAAAAAGTTTCCCCCAACTCCCCCACATAAAGCAAGCTAAAGAACTCTAAAAACGTACATTTAACACATACAATTAAAACACAAAGGACAGAGAGACTGTTGGCGAGGCAGCCATTGCTGGCGCCACCCGGTGGCATGAGTAAGAAATAAAATCAATTAATTAAATCATTAAAAGCAGAGAAAGTGCAAGGTGGCTTTCACACTGATTGTTTTCTATTATAAGTTTCAATTGAGTACACGGCTTTTACAAGTGTGGGAAGTCATTTCCCCACTGTTATCAGTCTTGCTGCAAACATGGCTATCACTAATATTTGTATGCATTGGGTCCCTTTATGTGCGTGGTGGGCCTTTTAATCCAGTATGCACCTTAAAATTGCCCAATAAGATGCTGATTATTGTAGGTGTGTGTGTAAGTGGGGGGGGGGGGGGGGGGGGGGGGGGTGTGTGTGTGTGTGTGTGTGTGTGTGTGTGTGTGTGTGTGTGTGTGTGTGTGTGTGTGTGTGTGTGTGTGTGTGTGTGTGTGTGTGTGTGTGTGTGTGTGTGTGTGTGTGTGTGTGTGTGTGTGTGTGTGTGTGTGTGTGGAGAATTGTGCCCCCCCCCCCCCCATTTTAAAAGCGATTTCCCCATGTGAATATAACTAAAAATGTATCAAAGATTTGGGGCCTTAATCATCGTAGATTTATGATATAGTGAAAGTATAAACAAAGCCAGCACATGTTATTGGATTGTATTAGTAGGACAGTATAAATAAAAAATTGACCTTGATACAGTCCAATTGACATTCAGACTCTAACTGGATCATTGTGCATAGTCTTAGTCTCTCTCTATATGGCATACGGTATAATGGGCTTGAAAAAAAGTCCGGAATTATAAAAATGCTTCCTTGTTTATCTAACCTCAGCTACTCAAAGTTCATTAACCTATTTACATTAGAGTGGTATAGACATTAAACAAACAAAATCATTGGAGGACTGGATAGCGTTCCTCAGGATTATTATAATTTAAAAGATTGGGGACAATGCAAGAGGAATAGATTGAATACTTGGGAGTTCTTTCACACGAGTGTTCAGTCTCTGGAATGTGTTTGTTGCTAGCTGGTGTGGTTAATGGCAACTCCCTCTATGATTTGCGATTTGAATCAAATATTACGCAAGGCAGAGATTACTCAAAAGAGAAGGTAAATTCTTTATAAGTAACACTTAGTCCATGTGACCCACCAAGGTTGTAATGACTGGTGTTTATGTGCATTGTTTTGTACAGTGCTTTGTCATTTGACCCTGACTTCCAAATCCCCTTTCCATTTTATTTAGCGTCCGTGATTGTGAAAGCAAGATCAACGCAATAGAGAAAATGCACGTATATAACAATGATGGATGAGAAATGATGATGAAGGGCAGGTATCATGAATCAGTTCATTTCTTTGCTCCTTTGTCATTTTCCCATGCTGATGCATCTGCAGTATTGACATCACCTTTCCTCAAATTGTTCCCATAATTGAGGACAATTAAACTGCAACCTGTGCACAACAGTTCCACAACTGATCAGCCCATGTTGGTCAATACAATCAATACAATCGTGACAGCATATGTACAATGCCATCCTCATTTTCAGGTGGAAAATATCTTCCTATGAGGTAACCAGAAACTAGAACTTCCATTCTGTTTAGAGTGCCTTTCTAGGAACTGGACTCATGTCAGTTTACAAAATCATATGATAAATAGCCTGTTACCGCTTGTTTGCTCAGAATTAAATGATGACACAAAGTAAAGGCATAATCAACATTTGGGAGTTGTAAGAGAACATGAGACAAAATGTCAGGAAGGAGGGGGCAGTTTTTGAACATGCCACTAAAATATTTTCTTCCCTGCAGAAGAGAAAAATCAAGGATCAATATCAATGTCAACTGACAAATCTTACCTCCACTCGTGTCCACTTTCCTCGCCATCGTGCTAAACAGCGCTTACCACAAAAAGGTAATGAGACAAAATATTCCGATGTGATTTGCTGCAATTAAAGAGTGGATTTATGATCTTTGAAAACTATTTCAAACATGGCCAGTTTCAAATTACATGCAGTGCAACTATACAATTAAATATATCTATTAACTTATAATTTAGGCAAATCTAAACATTGATTTTAATTAAACATTGCAATGAAACTTCTTTGGGAATCTAACCATTGGATAGAAATGGCAGCCTTAGCATAATATATACCATTGTAATCTATACCATCTACACCCAAATAATCTATTTAAAAAAACTAAGTGTCAACTTAACAATTGGCAATGGAAATTGATCAATATAATTTGTCTGATTTTATCCAGCACAATTTAATTGACAAGGACTAGACAAAATAATAATCCAGCCAACATTTCTTTGCTTAGCCTAACTTGAATAAGATAATTCTACTGTAGTTACATATATTGACTAAGAAACGTACATAAAATGTTGGATGCTGCAGCACAGCAACATTAATGTACAAGAAAATGAGGGTAGACGATGACTGAAATGACTTTTCAGTGTACGAATGAAAGAGAAAATGAAAGAGGTACTAGAGAAACAAGGAACTGCAGATGCTGATTTACAAAAATAGTCAAAGTACAGGAGATCATGGAGTACATGGAGGACCAGTTCCCACAGGAATAGGAAAGAACAATATAGTATATATCAATCCCGATGTAATTTACATCACCGTGTGAAATAATAATAATAATAAATCATCAGAGTATTGAGTATAGAAGTTGCGAGGTCATGTTGCAGTGAGGCCACATTTAATGTGTTGTGTTCAGAGACTCTCCTAGTGGCAGCATGCTGTAAGGTTGCAAATTTGTTTGCTCCCTTAACTTTTAACTTCCATTTACCACTCTTTCAATGTTAATTGTGACTATTTGACTTCAAGACACGGTCTAACTTTTTCATAAAGTGTTGATAACACTTTTACACGCCTTAATTGTGAAAAGGATGAAGACAAGAAGGAAAGGAGGCTCCCCAAGGAAGGAACAGGGGAAAGCCACAACCACAGCTACAGCTTCTGACTCCAGTATCATAGAAGCAATATCGAAAATGAACGATGAAATGAAAAATGAACTGAAAAATGAAATGAAACCAAGATTTGGCAGTTTGGAAGAAATGGTGAAAGGAGTTTCGACTAAATTGAAGGAAGTCCAAGGAAAACGGTCTTTGTTACAAGATGAACTTCGTGAACAAAAGGATCAAATTGATATCTTGCGAACCCTGGGCTGGGAGAGAGATTTGAAGATTGAAAATCTGGAACGGAGAATAAATGAAAATACTTGGATACTCCAGCAAAACAAGCAAAATATGGACCTGGAAAACAGAAGCCATCGTTTAAATTTACGAATTGTTGGTTTGCCGGAAGGTCAAGAAGGAGATAACGTTATAAAATATGCTTCTAAAATGATAAAGGAAACTTTCAACATTGAGCACAATTAAAACCTTCCGATTTTGGATAATGCACACAGGATTGGGAAGAAATCTGGTAATAAACCGAGACACTTGATTATTCGGTTTCACTTTTTGCAAATCAAGGAGAATATTCTCAAGGCAGCAAAAAGGTTGGGCCTGGTTGAATATGAAGGATGCAAGTTTCGGTTTGTTCCGGATTATAGTTACGAGCTTTTGGAAATAAGAAAGTCCTTTCATAATGTAATGTCTGATTTGTTCAAGAAAAAGCTGCGCCCAGTCTCACTATACCCAGCTAGATTGCGTATTCAACTTTTCAACGGTAATACTCAATTTTTTAAACAATCCTCAAGACGCTTCCAGCTTTTTAGAGAGTTACGAGGAGGAAGGAGAGTAATTGATAGCTGATTAAGTTATAATTGGAGATTTACTGTTCCTATTTTGACAACATATCGTTTGGTAATGATTAAGAATTTAACTGGACGAGTTGTTTTTCTTTTATATATACTAACCTTTAAGAATTTCTTTGTTAATCCGTGTTCCCCCTGATTAAGAATTTAACTGGACGAGTTGTTTTTCTTTTATATATACTAACTTTTAAGAATTTCTTTGTTAATTCGTGTTCCCCTGTCGTTAGACAAACTAAGAGAACGCTGTTCTTGTTTTTCATATCTTGACCTTGGATAATAATATGTAGCATTTGCTCTTTAACTCCATTGCCAGCCTGTATTTTTTTCTTTCCTTCAAATGATAACAATGACCGTGTTATGGCTAGGGAGTGGCTAATTATGATCCTTTCTATGTCGGGTGCGGTTGCTAGGAGAGATGGGGTCAGGGATGGGATTAGGTATCTTACTGACTCTGTCTATTGGTCAGTTTGGGGCTTTACAGGGGTGGGAGGGGTCTTTTGTTCTTAATTTAGTGTCCTTCATTTGTGTAAAATCTGAACTACAAAAATGTCTGAAATGTCGTCACTTCTCGCTCCGCCCTAGATTTTTCTTCTTCCAGTATCATGAACCATTAGGCTTTAAGAAATTAATCCTTTATATCCCACATGATATTTACAAGCAATGTGGATAAAGTTATTAACTTCCTTTCATGGAATGTGAATGGCTTGAACCATCCCATTAAGAGGACCATTTAAAAAAAAAAGTTCTTCACAGACTAAATGCTCAGATTATCTTTCTTCAGGAAACTCATGTAAGGCAAGATGACAATCTACGATTTAATGCTACTTTGCCTTCAAGACTTACATTTTTATTAATTTTATGAAAGATCAGATTGCTTTTTACTTCTTGACAAACTCTACTGAAGAAATATCCAATGGTGTAGTCTGGGATGCTTTTAAGTCATATATTCGTGGACAAATTATTTCATACTCCACGGGATTAAAATAAGAAACTAAATAAGAAATATGTACATTGGCTGACGAGGTTAAAGAAATTGATAAAAAATATTCAAAAGCTCCTAGTTTAGAGCTCTATAAGAATAGAGTTGAACTTCAATTGAGACATGATTTGTTATTAGTATCACCGATTGAGAACCAGCTACTTAAAACGTCAAAAGTCAATTGTCAATTTTATATACATGGCGAAAAATCTGGTAAATTACTCGCTAATCGTTTGAAAGCGGTGTCGGATTACTAAAGAGAGTAAACGGGATGGTACACTAACTGTAGACCATGACAAAATTAATAAATCCTTTCAGGAATTTTATACCTCCTTATACGAATCAGAATTTCCTACTGATTCCAATATAATGCATGAGTATTTAAAGAAACTGAACTTACCAAATTTACCATATAATGAGTCTCTGTTGTTAGATGAACCCATCACGGAGGAAGAAATACAGAAAGCAATTATTTCAATTAATTTTGGTAAAGCTCCCGGTTTAGATGGGTTTACAGTAGAATTTTTAAAGTATTTTTCAAATTTATTGTCTCCCTGGCTATGCAAGGTATTTAAAGAAGCCTTTTTAAGGAATAGATTAACACAATCGTTTTATGAAGCATCTATTTCTTTAATTCTTAAAAAAAGATAAAGACCCTACTGAAGTATCATATAGACCTATATCAATGTTAAATGTAGATTTCAAAATTCTTCCCAAAATATTAGCCATGAGATTGGAAAACATTTTATCTCTGAAGATCAGACAGGTTTATTAAAAATCGTTACTCATATTTTAATGTTAGGAGATTAATGAATATTGTATATACAGCGTCAAATAAAACCCCTGAATGTGTCATCTCACTCGATGCCGAGAACGTATTTGATATAGTATGGGAATACTTATTCAATGCACATGAAAAATTTAAGATTGGTCCAAAATTTATTTCTTGGATCAAGCTGATATATCATATACCTCAGGCTTCTGTATTTACTAATAATCAGCGATCCCCTTTTATCAGGCTCTTTTGAGGTACTAGACAGGGCTATCCCTTAAGTCCTTTACTATTTTATATTGAATTGGAACCTTTAGCCACCGCTATTAGGGAATCCCCTAATATTTTTGGTATTGTCCGTGGGAATAAGACACATAAGCTATCTCTTTATGCAGATGATATGTTACTATTCATTTCTAACCCTGAGAAATCTATTCCAATGGCAATGGTAGCATTTTATTTAATCAATTTAGTATAGTTTTTTTGGTTTGATAAAGGTCCTTGAAATTCATAGTAAGAGTGAGCTGGTTCCTCATTAAAACTAATCTTGTTTCGAAAGATGGACAGTATCCAGGGTTAATAATTGATAATATGCTGCTGCCAAAAGTTTTACTTATCGTAGTCTATTTTAAGATCACCAAGAAACACAAATTGGCTTTCATTTAAAGCTAATTTCCCTCCCCAGCTCTTTAATTGACTGTCATATTAAGCGCATCAGTTTACTAAAACGGACACCAATGTCGGAGAACCCAGAGACCCACAGCCAGCATCCTTAATGCAAACTGGCCGAATCAGGATGCTGTTAAAAAGTGTTAATTTTCTCATCCTAAATTTCTGTATTTATCCCAGATCAGAACGATCCATCAGAGGAACACGCAGTTTATTGCCAAATCTTTCTTTGATATTATAGATTCCAAAATTTCTTCATATATATGGCAGAATAGAAATTCCAGACTAAGTAAAAAATACTTACAGAAATCAAAAAAAGAGGGTGGTTTGGCATTACCGATCCTTAGATTCTACTATTGGGCAGTCATTGTTCGTTATCTAACATTTTGGACAAAAGATTTAGAAGATACCCAATGCCCAGGATGGATAAATCTTGAACGTGATTCCTTACAAGGGCTATCATTGGCTTCTATTCTAGGGGCCTCGTTATCTTTTACAATTACGACATTAACTAAATATACGACTAACCCTATAATAAGACATACGTTGCGAATATGGTTTCAATTTTGTAAATTTTTTGGACTAAATGATTTTATCTTATCGAGTCCTATCTTATCCAATTTTCTCTTCCAACCTTCTAGTACTGATCAAGTCTTTTTGTTATGGAAGAGGAAGGGATTAGTAGCTTTTTGTGATTTGTTTTTGGAGGGTTGTTTTATGTATTTCGAACAACTCCCCAATAAATATAATTTACCTAATTCACACTTTTTTAGATATTTACAAATTAGACATTTTTTGAAGGCTACTCTACCCCTTTTTCCGCTACCACATCAATCCGAAATTTTGGAAATAAATTTACATTTGAACCCTTGAACTAAGTTACAGAGATAGGTTGAATAAGTTAGGTCTTTATTCTCTGGAGCGCAGAAGGTTAAGGGGGGACCTGATAGAGGTCTTTAAAAATGATGAGAGGGCATTGCCGACCTTAGAGTTGATGTGGGGCAGTCATTTTCCCGTTTCTAGAATTTGGACAAAAGATTTAGAAACAAGAGGCCCAGGATGACTTCAGAATTAACGGATTCCTTACAAGGGCTATCAGGGGCTAATATTCTAGGGGCCTCGTTATTCTTTTACAATTAGACATTAACTAAATATAATATACTAAACCCTATAATAAGTACGTGGAATGAGCTCCAATTTTGAAATTTTTTGGAGGCAATGATTTTATTTATCGAGTCCTATCTTATTTTTCTCTTCCAACCTTCTAGTACTGATCAAGTCTTTTTGTAATGGAAGAGGAAGGGATTAGTAGCTTTTTGTGATTTGTTTTTGGAGGGTTGTTTTATGTATTTCGAACAACTCTCCAATAAATATAATTTACCTAATTCACACTTTTTTAGATATTTACAAATTAGACATTTTTTGAAGGCCACTCTACCCCTTTTTCCGCTACCACATCAATCCGGAATGTTGGAAATTTTTTTACATTTGAACCCTTATCAGAAAGGATTAATAACGACTATTTATGAGTTGATTTGGACATTACAAATAGATACATTTGATAAAATTAAGAATAACGGAAAGAGAACTCCAAATTTCTCTTATCTATAGAGAAATGGGTGAGGATTCTTCAATTAGTCAATACCTCTTTTATGTGTGCAAGACAGGCTCTGATACAATTCAAGGTGGTTCACAGAGCTCATATGTCAAAAGATAAGTTGACTCGTTTTTATGGTCATATAAATCCTACCTGTGACAGATGTAACTCTGAAGTGGCCTCATTGACCCATATGTTTTGGTCCTGCCCACTTTTGGAAAAATATTGGAAATACATTTTTGATACTATTTCTGTAGTCTTAGGTATTGATTTACAACCTCATCCTATTACTGCAATTTGTGGGCTACCAATGTTAGATTTTATTCATTTGTCCCGCTCCGCCCATCGGTTGATTGCTTTTACCACATTCATCGCCAGAAGATCTATTTTATTTAAATGGAAAGACTCCAACCCTCCGACCACTCTCCAGTGGTATTCGGAAACGATATCATGTTTAAATTTAGAAAAAATCAGGAGTGACATTGTTGAACCCTTGGTTAAATTTGATAAGACTTGGGGAAATTTTATTCAACACTTTCATACAACATAAATTGCTCCCTTTAACTGTTATAAAAATTATTTTACCTCTATATGGTGGAACGGACTTGATGACAAACAGATTTAAATTGTTGAAATTCGCAGTTCAGATTCTGTTTTGCTTTGCTTTGTTTTTGTTTATTTTGTTTTTATTTCTATTTTTTTCCCCTTTCCTTTTTTCTTTAGTTTAGGGGGGGTCTTGTTTTTTCCTTTTTTTCCTTTTCTTTTTGTTTTTTTATCATTGTGGTTTTTTTTCTACATTTATAAGTTTTCTTTTAAAGATTTAACTATATTAACATAGAGACCAGGAGGTCTATATTCAATGTGTATTTTGACAGTTCTGAGAACCATATTATAGGAACAATGGAAAGGGTGCAGAGAAGATTTACAAGGATGTTGGCAGGACTCGAGTGCGACTCTAGGACCTCTTTGGAACGCAGAAGGATGAGGGGTGTGCAATGCAGGGTGACTTGGACAGGTTGGGTGAGTGTGGGCAGATGCATGGCAGATGCAGTTTAATGTGTACCAATGTGAGGTTATCCACTTTGGTAGCAAAAACAGGAAGGCAGATTATTATCTAAATGGTGTCAAGTTTCGAAAAGGGGAAGAACAACGGGATCTGGGGGTCCTTGTTCATCAGTCCATGAAAGTAAGCATGCAGGTACAGCAGGCAGTAAAGAACGCGAATGGCATGTTGGCCTTCATAACAAGAGGTGTTGAGTATAGGAGCAAAGAGGTCCTTCTGCAGTTGCACTTCACAAGACCCCGGTGAGACCACACCTGGAAGGACATTCTTGCTATTGAGGGAGTGCAGCGTAGGTTTACAAGGTTAAATCCCGGGATGGCAGGACTGTCATATGCTGAGAGAATGGAGCGGCTGGGCTTGTATACTCTGGAATTTAGAAGGAGGAGAGGGAATCTTATTGAAACATATAAGATTATTAAGGGTTTGGACACGCTAGAGGCAGGAAACATGTTCCTGATGTTGGGGGGGTTCCAGAACTAAGGGCCACAGTTTAAGAATAAGGGGTAAGCCATTTAGAACGGAGATGAGCAAACACCTTTTCACACAAAGAGTTGCGAGTCTGTGAAATTTTCTGCCAGTTCTCTGGATACTTTCAAGAGAGAGCTAAATAGGGCTCTTAAAGATAGCGGAGTCAGGGAATATGGGGAGAAGGCAGGAACAGGATACTGATTGGGGATGACCAGCCATGATCACATAGAATGGCAGTGCTGGCTCGAAGGGCCGAATGGCCTACTCCTGCACCTATTGTCGATTGTCTATAAAATCATGAGATGAATAGATTGAGTAAATTATAGTGGTGTGCAAAATCATGAGAATAATAGATTGGGTAAATGCATAGTCTCTTGCCCAGAATAGGGGAATCGGTAACTAGATGACATGGGTTTAAGGTGAAGGGGGGAAAGATTTAATAAGATTCCGAGGGGTAACATGTTTTGAAAACTAATGGTGGTGGGTGTATGGAACGAGCTGCCGAAGGAGGTTGTTGAGACAGGTACTATCGCAACAATTAAGAAACGTTTAAACCGGTACATGGATAGAATTGGTTTAGAGGAAAATGGGCCAAACGCAGGCAGGTGGAACTCGTGTTGGTCAGACTTGTTGGGCCGGGAGAGCGGTTTCTACGCTGTATCATTCCATGAAACAATAACAACCTTCTAGCTCCAATAGGAAGTTGGCTCTAAATAATTTAACATTGCTGAAGAATGAGGTAAAAGTAGAACATTTGCAGAAGTTTGTATATGAAACTAGTTATACTTCAATGCTGCCTGAAATTCGTAGCTGGAAAATTGTGAAAGAAAACTGACATGCATCAAATATAATGTAATCTCCTTAATCATTTTGTAAATGACTGCAGTTACTCAGTCATATAGATTAGGCTGTTTTGGCTTGATCCTGCTTATCCCTACAGATATCCATTCATTGGGAAAGCAGAGCAGTGTTATTCTTAGAATCATTCCTCAAGCGGATAGGAAAAATATTATAGAAATAAAAGGTTAGAACTCCCCCTCTTTAACCAATGCCCAATAATTTCTGAAAGTTGCTAATGTTTGGTTAAACAACAATAGTGTACTTCTGAAAGTATTGTAATCCTTATTTGTTAAGCACTTTGACTAATAGGATAACAGAGCCAGATAACATGTCTGAGCAAATGCAATGATATTCCAAATCAATGTTTCTGTAAAACAATAAGGGTGATACCCAATCTCGACACTACCTGCCCCTCCGTGTATTTTTGTATCATCCGCAAACTTGGCTACAAAGCCTTCGTCAATCCCCTCATCCAAATCATGAATATACAATGTGAAGGGCAGCGGCCCCAGCACCAAGCCCCCCGGAACTCGGATAGTCACTGGCAACCAACCAGAAAAAGTCCCCTTTGTTGCCACTCTTTGTCTTCTGCCATCCAGCCAACCTGATATTTATGCTAGTATCTGCCCTTTGATATCATGAGCTCTAATCTTCCTTAGCAGCCTGCCATGTGGCACCTTATCAAAGGCTTTCTGAAAATCTAGGTATACAACATCTACTGACTCTCCTTTGTCTGGTCTGCTATTTACTTCTTCAAAGAATTCTAACAAATTTGTCAGGCAAGACCTCCCCTTCACAAAGCCATGCTGACTTCAGCTTATCGTGAACTTCTAAGTCTCCGTAACCTCATCCTTTATAATGAACTAAAATCTTACCAACCACTGAAGTCAGATTAATCAGCATGTAGTTCCCATTATTCTGCTTCGTTGCCTTCCTGTGCAGCGGGATAATTTTGAAATTTTCCAATCTGGATCCACTCCAGACATTAGTGATTCTTGAAATATCACTATCAACGCCTCCACAATCTCTAAAGCCACCTCTTTCAGAACCCTAGGGTGCAGTCCATCTGGTCCATGTGACTTATCCACCTTCAGCCCTTTCTACTTCCCAAGCTCCTTCTCCCTAGTAATCACCACTCCACTAACTTCCACCTCCTGACTCTCCTGAATTTCGTTGCTGGTGTCTTCCATTGTGAAGACTGATGCAACAAATTTATCACTTTTCCTGCATTATTTTCCATCAGTCCAACGTCCACTTGCCACTTTCTTACTCTTTATATAGCTGAAGAAACTCTTTTATATTATTAGATAGCTTACTTTCGTATTTCATCTTTTCTCCCCGTATTGCATTTATAGTTGCCTTCTGTTGTTCTTTAAAATCTCCCAGTCCTCTGGCTACCCACTAATCTTTGCAATGCTATATGCTTTCTCATTTCGTTTTATACTGTCCTTGACTTTTCTTGTCAGCCGTGGTCGCCTTTCTCATCCTAGAATCTTTCTTCTTTGGAATGAAAAGGTCCTGCAACTTCTAAATTATTCCCAGAAATTCCTGCCATTGCTGTTCCACTATCATCCCTACTGGGATCCCTTTCCAGTCAACTTTGGGCAGCTCCTCCCTCATGCCTCTGTATTCCCCTTTGCTCAGCTGCAATACAGACACATCCGATTTCACATTCTCCCTCTCAAATTCTAGATCAAAACTTATCATGTTGAGGTTGCTACCTCCTAGTGGTTGCTTTACCTTGAGTTCTCTTATCAAATCTGGTTCATTACACAACACTAAATCCAGAATTGCCTTTTCCCTGGTAGGCTCCACTACAAGCTGCTCTAAGAATCCATCTCAGAGGCACTCTGCAAATTCCCTTTCTTGGGGTCCAGTGCTAACCCGATTTTCCCAGCATACCTGCATATTAAAATCTCCCATGACCATCGTAGCATTGCCTTTCTTACATGACAATTGTATCTCCCGATGTAACTTGTATCCTATATCCTGGCTACTGTTTGGGGGCCTGTAAATAATTCCCATTAGGATCTTTTTGCCCTTTGAATTTCTCAGTTCAATCCACAATTACTCTACATCCTCTGATCCTGTCACCCCTTGCTAAGGACTGAATTTAATTCCTTACCAACAGAGCTAGCCCACCCCCTCTGCCCACATGTCTGTCTTTCCGATAGGACATATAACCTTGAAGATTCAGCTCCCAGCTCCAATCCTCTTGCAGCCACCTCTCTGTAATTCCCACAACATCATACTTACCAATTTCTAACTATGCCACAAGCTCATCCACTTTTGTTTCTTATACTGCACGCAATCAAATAAACACTTTGAATTTGGTATTCTCCCCTCTCACACCGTCCCGATTTTACCTGACATTACTCTGTTATCCCTCCTTAAACTCTCCGTCCCATCAATTCTGAAGACGTCTGTAACTTCTCCTGCACTCTTTCCCTTTAACTCCACCCTCCACTGCTATAAATGCAATACGGGGAGAAAAGATGAAATACGAAAGTAAGCTATCTAATAATATAAAAGAGTTTCTTCAGCTATATAAAGAGTAAGAAAGTGGCAAGTGGACGTTGGACTGATGGAAAATAATGCAGGAAAAGTGATAAATTTGTTGCATCAGTCTTCACAATGGAAGACACCAGCAACGAAATTCCAATTTGTTGATTCCCCCCCCCCCCCCACTGTTTAGTTTAAAGCTCTATCTACTGCCCTGGTTGTACGGTTTGCCAGGAGTTTGCTTCCAGTCAGGTTCAAGTGGAGTCCGTCCTGTCGGAACAGTTCCCTCCTTCCCCAATACTGGTGCCCCTCACAAATTCAAACCTACTTCTTCCACACCAGTCTTAGAGCCACGCGCTCAACTTTCTGATCCTCTCAGCCCTATGCCAATTTGCACATGGCTCAGGTAGCAATCCAGAAATTATTACCTTCTTGGTTCTGCTTTTCAATTTGGTACCTCGCTGTTCAAATTCCTTCAGCAGAACCTCTTTCCTCATTCTACCTACGTCATTGGTACCCACCGGATCTTTCCCCTCCTACTCCAAGTTCCTCTGCAGGTCAGACGAGATGTCCTGAACCAGTGCACCAGGCAGGCAACACAGCCTCAGGATTCTCGATCCTCGCGACAGAGAACAGTGTCAATGCCACTAACTATACTATCCCCAATGACAATGTTTTTCTTCCCTGTACCCCGTCGATTGGCCCCCTGAACCATGGTGCCCTGGTCAGGTTGCTCATCCTTCCTACAGTCCTCTAACTCAGTCCTCATCTCTGCTCCTCTGCCTGCCTCACTAGCAGTTCACCCTCTACGTCAGCGCGGACCACGTTGGAAGCAGTTACTCTAGCAGGCATAACTGCCTCCAGAAACACAGCATCCAGGTAATTCTTCCCATCACTGATGTGCCTCAGCGTTTGAAGCTCAGACTCCAGGTCGTCCATTTTCAGCCTTCATGCATTACACAATCATATATATCTTCCTTAAAATTGATTTCTGCAATTTTGCAGATCTTGTATAGATGAGACTAATATGGTACCTGGCATGAACAGTTAATTGCTGGCTTTCTTTTGAGTTTTAAACTGATTTCACCCCCTTCTCATTTTCTTGTCCTTAATGTAAACTTTAAGAATGAAATAACGAGATACAAAGTTACATTAAACATTGTATGGTGACTGGTGCTCCAGTGGAAGAGCATTTGGGGGATAGTGACCACAACTCCTTAAGTTTTAAGATCGCTTTGAATAGGGATATGCCCAGACTTTGGGGGAAGAGACTAAATTGAAGGCAAATAACAACAATATTAGGGAGATTAAATTAGGAGCAGTTACTGGGCAGATCTGCATCTGAGGTGGGAGTCATTTAAAGCCCAGTTGATCAATGATCAGCATCACGAGGAATAAGGAGGAGGGATAAGGTTAACAAGATAAGAGGACAAAAGAAAAAGGAAGTTTATGCAAGGTTTAAAGGTACAATCAGTTAGGTTATTTGAGGAATATACACAAAGTAAGAAAAAAAGACAAGCGCATGATCAAACAAAAACAAAAGCTAAGACAAAGATGTGAGGAAGTCCGTCAAAGTAAACTGTGGGATATAGATCAGTTACAGAAATGCGCAGTGAAATGACTGATGGAGTTTAATCCGAGCAATAGGATGTTGCAATTTGGGAGGTTGAACATAAGGGGAAATATACAATTAATGACAAGACCCTTAACAGCATTAATATACAGAGAGACTTGGGGTCCAAGACCAAAAGTGTCAACATTAACCAAGGTAAAAAAGGCTTATGGTATGCCTGCCTTCAGTGGTTGAGGCATGCATTAAGAGAGTCAGGAAGTCATATTGCAGCTTTAGAGCACTTTGGTTAGGTGACATTTGGTTGTGTGCAGTCTGGTCTCCCCATTACAGGAATGATATGGAGGCTTTGGAAAGGTTGCAGAAGAGGTTTACCAAATGCTCCCTGGATTAGAGGGCATTAGCTATAAGGAGAGGACAGACAAACTTGGGATTGTTTTCACTGCAGCTATGAAGACTGGACGAAGGGCCTGTTCGTACGCTGCACTTTTCTAAGTTATATGCTCTATGTTCTCTTTCTATGTTCTAAAAATGAAAATGCTAATTGTACAGCATTGAAATTCAAATTTTGTATATAGCTAATACATAATGAACAAGTGTGGGATACATTTTAAATCCTAAGAACAAGCTGACCTGATAATGCTCAAGCAAGGATGAAGGGCCCTTATCATGGCATGGTCTGACTGATTCAATGTGTTTCAAACACTGCACAAAATATAAATCACATTATTTTACTTTTTGCCACCAATAACACCAATTTGATTGTTTATACAGTATGTATTTTCGCTAATAGAATTAGAAGCAGAGGGTCATATCCCCACCAAAATTATTCCAACCAAAATACCTCCGGGACAAACAGAATGAGTGGTGCTTGTCTTCCACTGAGAAGTGGGAAAATAAACTCAGAATGAGTACACCAAAACTCAGGTTATGGTGGGGAAGCCGTTTTGTGGGTGGATGTTGAAATGCTTGCATTCACTGTGCTCTTAGACACCAAGTATCATCATTCCTTCCTTCCCAACTTTCTCATATGTCATTCTTATTAGGGGCCAGACTCTAGATATTGAAAACTCAATCCAGAACAGAGCGCATAAGCAAGAAAAATCTTTGATAACATTTTAGTCATCCACCCAATCTCCCCAACAAATATCCATCTAATCACATCTATCCACATAATACACAACAATTATAATTTTAGCACAGACCTCAAATTCAAAACAATTTGGGTGTTAGGTACATCAGTAAAGCAATGAGTCCAATAGGAGTGAAACACAACAATGGAACAGAGAGTGAAGACAGCAAAAAAAAAAAGATAAACAAGATGGAGATGACAAAGTGGTAGTCAAAAGGATAAGCAGAATAAGCAGAAAATGTTAAATACAAAATGTGATTGATTACCAAACATTTCAAGTCTTTCTTACAGGAAAACAGGTTCATGATGTTAACTGACATGGATGTTAGATGCCGAATTGAATTCATAAATGCAACAAAACAACCTTCATATTCACATGAATTATAAAGGAATAACATAAAAAATTAAAAGTAAAACATACCCGGTAGTTAAAATATTGCTCAACTTTTTCAAGTAAGGCATTGAGCTGGGTCCAACCCTTTGAGGGCACTTGACAGTAGATGGTCCCATCTGAACAGACGTTGGTAACGACTACGTTGAGGTATACACCATTTTCCTGTAACCCAGCAACAATATAGACTGTAACCCAAACTAATTACCAAAATCCTTTGCAATTCTCATGGGTTTCATAACATGACTTGCTCAATTTTGATGAAAGGCCTTTTAGATCAACCTTTAATTTTTAGCTGCAACACTAAAAAAAAACATATTTGCAGCTTTTCCTAAACATCCAACCATTAAGAATTATGAATTGTATAACAACTGAATTTTTGTAGCACCGGCAATAACTCAATACATTAAGCACCACAGGGTGATAGTGATGGGTGTGGAGTGAAGTTCAAACCCAGATCAGATTGTAGTGATCATTCTAAAACAAATCCCTATTTGCCTCATTTTGAATTGTGAAAGAGAAGAAGGTGGGGGGTTGAAATGGAGAGTTGACAAGAAGCCAGGTGAATGAGCAGAGATGAAACAAATAATTTCAATGATAGATACAACTACTGCAAAGATTGGCGTGCAATCTGAAGCCATGCAAAAAGTAATTGCAAGAACAAAATAAAATAATGAGATAGAGTTAAGAGTAAGAGTATGTGGGAACACTTCCAGGAAGAGGTTGAGAAAGAGGTGATTTATTCAGGAGTCTGATAGCAGTGAGGAAGATGCTATTCTTAAGTTTGGACACCTGGGCTTTTTAGCTCTTACATTTTCCCACAACATAGAAGAGAGAAAAGGGAAAAGCCAGGTGGCAGGCATTGACGATACTTCCAAATTTCCAATCATCCAATTTGATGTAATGGTCTAAGGGGATGGAAGGAAGAGACAAGGACTGGGCTGTATTCACCACTTTCTGCAGGTTGAGACACTTATGGGTGGAACAATTGCCAAACCAGACTGAGATGCATCCTGCAAGAATAACTCCCAATATGCACCTATAAAAGGTGAAAAAATCCTTTGGACATGCCTAATCTTCTCAGATGCCCAAGAAAGTAAGTTAGGTGATGTGCTTTCTTGATCACCATATCTATGTGAAGGATCCAATTAAGTTGCTGGTAAAAGGGATGCCTACAAATTTTAGCCTGTCACCCATCTCTACAGCAGCTCCACTGATGAGGACAAGTCTGTTCAACCCCCTCCCTGCTTCCTTAGGTCGATCATCAACTCTAATCTTGCAGATATTAAGGGCCACCACACCATGACATTGGGTTCTGGTGTGGGACAAACGGTCTGGGACTTTAGGGTTTAGGAAAAGCTAACAAGTGGGATTGCATTCTTAAAGTGAAAAATGCACTACGTATTCTGAAATAAAACCATGCACTTCTGGAAAAAGATCATTATGAAAGTAACTGAAAACTTACTGCATAATTGAATGGAAACTATTTTTGAAAGTAGAGTGCTACCTCTGAGAAAGGTTAAGATCATCTTTTTGAGCAATGTAGGAAACTAATATCTTAATATTTCATCTTTTAACTGCACTCTTTCACATAAAGACTGACCTTCCAATAGAAGAACAAAGAATTTACCTTCAAATTCAGTCCAAGTATCTTGTCATATAAAGCCTTCAGGCATGCAGTATTGATGTTAAAATCATCATCCCCCGAAGTGTCATACAAAAGAACAAGTGGAACCTCGCTCCTTTCTAAGATTTCCATTAGCAATATCTTTCCACTAGCCAGGAGTTCAAAGGATTCCAATACACATGGCTCTTTGCAGAACGCTTCAAGACCTAAAACACAAATAACCTCACTTTAACTAATCAGTTGTATCCACAAGCATACCTCCATTAAAAATTAAATTAAATGCCACAATCATAAAACTTCACTACTTACAGTGCAATCAGAAAGTATTCAGACCCCTTCACTTTTTCCACATTTTGTTACGTTATAGCCTTATGGGCCTGTCCCACCTAGGCGACTGCAAGAGACTATGTGGTCGCCACATGTTCGCAGGTGGTTGCCGAGTAGTCGCCTTCAAAGAAATAACTGAAATATCACATTTGCACAAGTATTCACGCCCTTTACTCTGTACTTTGTTGAGGCATCTTTGGCAGTGATTACAGCCTCAAGTATTCTTGGCTATGACGCTACAAGCTTGGCACACCTGTATTTGGGTAATTTCTCCCATTCTTCTCTGCAGATCCTCTCAAGCTCTGTCAGGTTGGATGGGGAGCGTCGATGCACAGCTATTTTCAGGTCCCTCCAGAGATGTTCGATCGGGTTCAAGTCCAGGTTCTGGCTGGGTCACTCAAGGACATTCACAGACTTATCACGAAGCCACTCCTGCGTTATCTTTGCTGTGTGCTTAGGGTTGTTGTCCTGTTGGAAGGTGAACCACCACCCCAGTCTGAGTTCCAGAACGCTCTGGAGCAGGTTTTCATCAAGGATCTCTCTGTACTTTTCTCCGTTCATCTTTCCCATGATCCTGACTTGTCTCCCAGTTCCTGCCGCTGAAAAACATCCCCACAGCATGAGGCTGCCACCACCATGCTTCACCTTAGGTACGGTATTGGCCAGGTGATGAACGGTCCCTGGTTTCATCCAGACGTGACGCTTGGCATTCAGGCCAAAGAGTTCAATCTTGCTTTCATCAGACCAGAGAATCTTGTTTCTCATGGCTTTTGGCCAAGTCAGCTGTCATGTGCCTTTTACTGAGGAGTAACTTCCGTCTGGGCACTCTACCATAAAGGGACGATAGGTGGAGTGCTGCAGATACAGTTGTCCTTCTGGAAGGTTCTTCCATCTCCACAGAGGAACTTTGGAAATGTCAGAAGGACCATCGGGTTCTTGCTCACCTCCCTGACCAATTCCCTTCTCCCCGATTGCTCAGCTTGACCGGGCGGCCAGCTCTATGAGGGTCCTTGTGGTTCCAAAGTTCTTCTATTTAAGAATGACAGAGGCCACTGTGCTGTTCGGGACCTGCAATGCTGCAGAAATTGTTTTATACCCTTCCCCAGATCTGTGTCTCAACACAATCCTGTCTCGGAGGTCATCGGACAATTCCTTCGTCTTCATGGATTGGTTTTTGCTCTGACATGCACTGTCAACTGCGACCTTATATAGACAGGTGAGTGCCTTTCCAAATCATGTCCAATCAATTTAATTTACCACTGGTAAGTTGTAGAAACATCTTAAGGATAATCAATGGAAACAGGATGAACCAAACCTCAATTTTGAGTGTCATAGCAAAGAGTCTGAATACTTATGTAAATGTGATATTTCAGTTATTTATTTTTAATTGTTGCAAAAAATTTTAAACACCTGTTTTCACTTCTTCATTTTGGGGTAATGTGTGTAGATTGATGATTAAAACAAATGAATTTAATCCATTTTTAAAATATGGCTGTAAAGTGCCAAAATGTGGAAAAAGTGAACGGGTCTGAATACTTTCTGAATGCACTGTTACATTTGAACCCCCCATTTCCCTTCTACACGACTTTATACCCCAAAGGATTGAAAATTATCAATTTGCTCCTGTAGAGTCAGAGAAAACAGAAAGAGAAAAACATTCCAGGAAATAGACAATAGATGCAGGAGTAAGGTGCAGGAGTAGGCCATTTACCCCTTCGAGCCAGCACCGCCATTCAATGTGATCATGGCTGATCATCCCCGTTCCTGCCATCTCCCCATATCCTCTGACTCCGCTATTTTTAAGAGCCCTATCTAGATCTCTCTTGAAAGCATCCAGAGAACTTGCCTCCACCACCCTCTGAGGCACTGAATTCCACAGACTCACTTTTCGCTTTCAAATTTACTTGTGCTTCTTTCCATCTAATATTTGATTAGAAATTTGTCCTCAACATTGAGAAATACAAACACACATAGGATGATTGTATTGCTCAGTTTGCAGGAGTGATCCCGAGTTACAGGTTGCCTGCCACTTTTATTCACTATCTCACTCTGATCCGTCTGTGGACTCCTGTACTATTACCATGAGACCCAACAAATTGTTCACAAACTTTCATCTGTACATATTTTAGCCTGCAGAACTCAATATCAAGTTCGCCAACTTTAGACAACTCAATTCCTCTGTTTCATCTGGACTGGCCATTTTTGCCTACAGGGCATATCCCAGTAGGTCAGACTGTAGAATATAATGCAAACATTACAACATAAGCAATACATTACACAAACAAAAGAGTTTAACTGCTCAACAGCCGCAGTATTTCACAGTCAGAAAAAATAATTTATACCACCCAATGTCAAACCCCACCCTCCTCTGCTCCCTAGACTAACATGGTTCTCTCACTCTATTCTGAAGAAGGGTCTAATTCCTGAAAAGTTCTCTTTCCACAGATGCTGCATAACCTGTTAAGTTGTTCCAGCATTATGTTTTAATTTTTGAGGAAAATTGCTTCTCACTGAATTCATTAGGAAACAATTGCAGAAAGGAACAGTGCACTGAAGTCATGAGGAACAAATTGGGCATAACATACCATCAACTATTATCCCTTGCTACAAAAAGAAACTGCCAGAAGAACTCAACAGATTAGACAGCATATATTTTAAATCTAATGTGACACTCTTTCTTGGATCCCAAGGACTAACATTTTTGATCCGTCTACCAATTGTGAGTTTGTCAATCAACTCTTCTTGCTACCTCCCAGAAAGATAGAATGAAGATAGTCAACACGACCATCTCTGACATTCATGCCTACTCTCCAATTAATTGATGCATTTCAATGCAAATTATACTATTATTTCGGATTGATTCCAATAAAAACCAAACTTAAATTCATTAGATTGCACAATCAATTTATCTTCTTAAATCAGTATTATTTTTAATCTAAAATTATAGCAAAATTACAATAATTTTTGAATGCAAATGTGAAATACATTTCAAATATTCAATCCCTAAGGGAGCTTTGGCAGCCAGTAAACCTGCGATACAACCCCACCAGCTATCAAAGTCACAAGGGAGTGGAAACCTATTATAAACCATTCAGGCTTCCTTCTACGCTGGTTCTCATGGCAGATGTTTCACCCCAAGAAGCAGGTGGCTGCTCAGTGGAAGACTCCGTTTGATAATTTAATTGAGATTATGGATTGTTATACTATTTCCTGCAGGCTCATGTCTAATAATGTATTGGTCTTCATGCTGCTGATGTTGACAATTTTAGAAGCCTCAGAGAACCTTTCTACTCAGCACAGCAGTATTGTGCAAATGTGCTTAGCCATTGTCAATAAATGACAAAATAATTCAACCTTTTGTGAATCAAAGATTCTCTGCAGAATATTCAACAGATTAGTACTACAGGCTGGCTAACTGACTTCCAACAGGTTCAACATTTTCTCGACAACAATAAAGTCACTAATGTTACCCCCATTTATTATATTGTAATTTATTCAAGAGGAAATGTAGTGCTGACAACCTACTAGTCAATATAGAAGATTCGGTATAATGAGGTTTTGATGCAATTATTTGCCTCAAGAGATATTTGGGTAATATTTTACTCACTCCCTTGGGTAAAGGGAAAATGTGACAACTATATTCTACACTCCCTATCTTTATCTTCACTTTACCTGCAAGTACTTCAGTTTAGCTTGATTGTATTATGTATAGTATTATCGGATTGGATTGGATGGCAGGCAAAACAATGCTTTTCATTGTACCTCTGTACACATGACAATAATAAACCTAAACCTAAAGAGAGGACAAATGGGACTACTTTCTTGGGAAATGGCATGGACCCAAGTGACCAACTGATCTCCTGTGTTATAAGATGTTGATGAGTACACAAAGATCATTGTGGCCACTATATCATTGAACTTGAATCTTGCCACTTTACAAATGAATCTAGTGAACACAAATTTGTTCTGAAGAAACCAAGCTTATCAGTTGGTTATATTTGTAACTTTTCAGCTGATCATAGGGTTGAATATCTTAAACCAGCTCCTGGCATAGACCAAAGCTCATGATCCAATTGCAAATGAGCAAGAATGCTACAGACAATATTAACCCTCAAAAATAATTTTGTGGAAAATAAATGTATGCTTTAAAACCAGGATTGGACTATCCTAAAGATATAATAATAGCTAAAAATTTGCCAAAGTGACTGATCGTAACAAGTTTTCATGCAACCGGATGGAAACAAATAATGTTGGTAACAGATTAAGTTCATGCAGATGGAATGAAAATGAAGGAGTGGCCACATAAATGATTGCACAACAAATGAATTTGGAATGTAGTATCTGATGATTTTCAGGTAGAATAATTATAATTTGTCTGTGCACATTGAACAAATCGGGAAATATTATCACGTCCTCATAACAAGAAATGGATATCCTTTGCTGGAGAAAAAAACTTTTGTTTCCATAACCAGCATTGTTCACCATTGATCACAACTATTATACGTTTAAAAAAACTCTTCTGCATACATCTTTCACAGATATATCTTTCACACTAATTCCAATACAAAACCAAAATGTTTCAATTCTCCCTGCTATAGTATTTTCAGAGACATGAGAGTCATGGTTGTTCTTACCTCAAGATATCAAAGAAGCATAAACATTTTAGCATGGATATCAGGTTCAGGAGAGAGTAAGTTGCAAACTGTAATACTTGAATTGAAGAATGAAATACCAATTTTAAATTTTGGCCTGGAAGTCTACATAGCAACCATGAAGACTCATTAAAACAAAGTTTTACTTGCCTGCCAGTTTGCACTTAGCAGCCTGAAAGGCCAAGGAGCAAAATCTTCGATCTAGCTTGTACAACTTGGCCTTGTCAACAACCTCATTAAACCCATGGTCCACGAAGAACACCTGAAAGAAAAACACGAAAGTTACAAATAGATTTGTGCCAATTATGGCCTTTCTCAATCTGAAAATTCCCTGGAATAGAAAATAAATAGTTGCTGGAAACATACAAATCAGATATATTGATGTGATAGAAAGAATTTAAATAGTAACAAGGTAAACCTATATCCATTGTATCCAGCAGGCTGTTAATGATTTATTCTGTATTTCCACCCATTTTCCCTTTATATTAAAATGTATTTGCTTCTCTTGTCTATTCTTAATTTTGGTTTTGTTACATTAGAAATATACCACACACATCATTTCCACCCCCCACCCCCTCCCAGAATCTTGTGATGCCTAACTCCAACTTGAGTAAGCACATGCTACTTCTAAAATATGGTACTCCCAAAATTGGAGTACTCTCAATTCTCACATAGAGATCATAAAACAATATCTATGCACACAACACATTTAACATTGAAGAGTGTACCTTGGTAGCTCACAATGGGAGCAAGAGAACCAATGTCGAGGGAATCTTTGATGTTGGGACAATAAAAATAATTAGTTCCGTCTGATAATATTTAACTAAAGACATTTTTAACAATGCCGGGATAAGATTATTGGACTAGTTTTAAGAGTGGTGACCATTAGTGATGGCAAGAACGTGAAAGCACTGTAAGGAAACCCCTTTACAGCTTTGAATAAAGTTACACATAGATTACAAAACAAATGGACTAAAAATAGTTTCTACAGGGTGCCAAGGATAAGTGTGTTGGAGTGGGAAGAGAAATTATTGAAGGAAACTGACCAAATATTGTAGTTCCATCAACATAATTACATAGTGGTATTGAAGAAGGGCATGATCAAGTCAAAATTTGAGGGGAAGTATTATATTTAAACGTACCTTTTAATAGTCACAGCCTATCAATTCTGTGATCTTCTAACCGAGTTGAAGTGAAACATTGGTACGCACAGCACTTAGAGGAAATACCTCAAAAGATGACAATAGAAGCTACTGGGTATAATATTAAACTTTAATTCAAGGAAGGCCAATACCTACTATCTGCCACTTCTGTTTCCACGCATAGATTTAAAAGGTTTGAGCAAATGTTATGCAAAATACAAGTGACAATATAGAAAGATTAAAGATGACTGCAGTTACTTATGAGCACTAACCACGTTCAAAATTGTAACTTGCATTTTAGCATAAATTTATACTTTGAGAAGAGGCTCAACAGCTGAAGTTACAAAGTCAAATTTGTCCCATTACCACCTGTTTGCTGTTTGTCACAGGAAATCATAAACAGTAGGGAAAAGCATTTAAACATACTCCTGAGCCCACTTTTACCCTTAAACAGGATTTCATTTAAACCAATTTACCTCAGTATATGGATGGTGTTGAAAATTAAACTGTTCCTACCATGTGAAAACTGCAGCTTTTAGAATAGTTACCAGTACCTTGACTTTCTCTGCTTCCATAGCAACAATCTGTGCTCTTAACCAGGCGTCCTCTTCAGCACCAATAGCCACAAGTTGCCCTACATTTGGTGAACTCAATGGCATTAGGTCAACAGTGTAGGTGTAGTACTCTTTCATGGAATCTTCCATTTGCTCAAGCGCTCCAGAATACTCTGGGCCAATGTATCTGAAAGATATTTTATTGTCATACTTAGTCTTTAAATGTTAATATTTCTGTGTAAAATTCATTGTTTCTAAAAAGGACTTTCAAGGCAGCTCTAAAAAAATTTTGGATACAGGCTATGCATTTACCAGTAACTATTTGATGTAGTCAAAAGTTTAAATTTGGTTTAAGAAGGAACTGCAGATGCTGAAAAATTGAAGGTAGACAAAAGTGCTGGAGAAACTCAGCGGGTGCAGCAGCATCTACGTAGCGAAGGAAATAGGCAACATTTCGGGCCGAAACCCTTCTTCAGTGATCAGAAGGGTTTCGGCCCGAAACGTTGCTTATTTCCTTCGCTCCATAGATGCTGCTGCACCCACTGAGTTTCTCCAGCACTTTTGTCTACTTTAAATTTGGTTTGATGAATCAAACAATTTGATTTAAACAGAGATACAAGGAACTCCACAAGTGCTGGTTTATAAATAAATGACAATCTGCTGGAGTAACTCAGCAGGTCAGGCAGCATCTCTGGAGAACATGGATGTGTGAAGTTTTGGGTCAGGACCTTTCTTCAGACTAGATTGTGGGGTGGTTGGGGGGGGGGGGGGGGGGAAAAGAAGAAAGAACTGGAAGAGAGGTGGGGGCAGAACAAAGCTTGGCAAGTAATAAGTGGATACAGGCAAAGGAGATTTTTTGATGATTGGTAGAGATGATGAGACAAAAAGTGTGAGCAAAGGATACAAGAGGGTTAAATTGTGAAGCCAGAGGACAGAATACAGGTGGATGGGGCAGGGGGAAGGGGAGAAATCAGCACAAATCCGGATGAGCTACCAGGATGTGTTAGGAGGTTATTTACTTGAATTGGGAGAATTCAATGATCATACCACAAGGTTGCAAGATACCCAAACGGAATGCAACGTGCTGTTCCTCCAGTTTGCATCTGCCCTCACCTTGGCAAAGGAGGAGACCCAGGACAGAAACATCAATATGGGAATGGGAAAGGAAGTTAAAATGGTTAGCAACCACAAGATCCAGCAGGCCTTGGCAGATAGAGAGCACACTGTCGGTGATCACCAGTCCCTATACCTCCTGTCACAGCACATGTCCCTATACCGCCTCCCTTAAAGTACCTGTACACATACCTTCTCCCTCCCATCCATCCAGGGACCCCTGCAGTCCTTGCAGGAGACAGGTTCACATGTACATCCTCTAGCCTTATCAACTGCATTCGGCAAAGACCAAGTGCAGACTACATGATCGTTTTGTCGAACACTTGCGCTCTGTCTGGTTGAGCTCCTGGCTGCTAACCATTCTTACTCTTTCCTTTGCCATACTGAGCTTTCTGTTCTGGGCTGCCTTCATTGCCAAAGTGAGGTTATACGCATGCTGGAGGAACAGAACCTCATATTCCACTTGTATAGCCTACAACCCAAAAATGGCATATATAATTCTCAAATTTCAGGCAACTAACCTACTAACAACACCCCATGCCCCCCCTCACCTGTATCCAACTATTGTTTTGTAGGTTTTTACCTGCCCCACCTCTCTTCACCCCCCCCCACCCTGCACGGCCCCCCCCCCACTCCCCCCAACCCAACACCACAATATCAGTTTGAAGAAGATTCCCAACCCAAACATCACAAATCCATGTTCCATGAAGAAGCAAGGAACTGTAGATGCTGGTTTACAAAAAAAAGGACACAAAGTGCTGGAGAAACTCAGCGGGTCAGCCAGCGTGGATAGGTGATGTTTCAGGTCAAGACTCTTCTGCAGACTGATTGTAGGGGATGAGGGGAAACTTTATTGTTTGCACTACCTGCTTCTATCTCCTCTACAAAATCCATAAACAGGACTGCCCTGACAGACCCATTGTCTCTGCCTGATCCAGCCCCGCTCAACTCACCTACACAGAACTCAATTCCATCCTAACCCCCTTGTCCAGTCCCTTCCCACCTGTAGCGGCGGTTTTTACATCTTCTCTAAATCCAATTTCGATAGCCACTAATTTGTCGGGTATGATTAGAAAAGTAGTCTCACGCACTCCATGACATTTGAAACAGCAAAAAGATGAATCTACCAGAAGTAATCTCTTGATTAATAGCTTCTTTATTGTAGTAATAAAAAACAATGAAACAACTCATATAACTTTCCGTTTTTAACCATCGTTCCATTCATGTCATGTAAATCATAAAAAACTTCTCGTAAAAGTACATCGTCTGACAAAATATATATGTCCCGATCATGCTCGTGGTCATGGTAGAAAACTGTTTCATTCCATGGCCTCGACATCAAAACTAAAACTAATCATTTGAGAATCTGTGCCAGAATTCTCTAGCCAAAAACACGCTCCAGACTACGTATAATATCCCACCCACATTAACACAGGCAGATAACAATTAAAGGTAACTAGGCATGACTATAATAAACTTAATTAAGCTTAATGGCTCCAACACCACCAACATCCAAGACACCTCACACACATTTCAACAACTTTCAACTTCTAGGCCCCTATTGCCTCATCTTTACTATGGATGTTCAGTCCTTTTACATCTCCACGGCCCTCAGGTTCTTTCTCGAAGAGACCCAATCAATTTCCCTCTACACCCTTCTCCACCAGGCAGAACTTGTCCTCACCCTCGACTTTTCACCTCCTCTCACTTTCTCCAAGTTAAAGGTGTAGCCATGGGCACTTACACACAAATTTGCCTGGACTATTTCTGACCAATCTTGATCCCCTTTCTTGATCTCTCTTGTCTCCATCACAGGGGACCGACAATCAACTGTCATCTACTGCAAACCTACCAACTCAGAGTTATCTAGACTACACTTCTGCCCACCCTGCCTATTTCCTATTCTCAATTCCTCTGTTGCCACTGCATTTGCTTTCAGGATGAGGCTTTCCATTCTAGGACATCCATGATGTCCTCCTCCTTCAGTAAAGATGGTTTTGCCTCCTGCTGTCAGATGAATCCCTCACCAGTGTCTCCTCTATGTCGCGTAGTTTTGCTATCATTCCCCATAATTTTCAAGCATAATTTTCTGAAATCATTCCCCTAAACCAGAGGTCGGCAACCTACAGTCCAGGGGTCGGATCCGGCCCGTAACCCAAAATCATCCGGCCCCGCAGGCATCTTTTTTCAAAAAGGCTCAGAGGGGATAGAGCCTTCTCTGTTGCTGCTCCGGCACTCTGGAACACCCTGCCGCTGCACATCAGACAGGCCCCCTCACTGTCCATCTTCAAATCCAGTGTTAAAACGCATTTGTACTCCCTGGCTTTTGACCATGCCTGAGGCTTTGCTTCTGTTTGTGGTGTTTTTGATGTTTCTTTATTTTACATGTCTTTTCCTACTATTTCGTTTGATTGTTATTTTTGGTGTGTATTAACTTTTTTTGTCAATGATTAGTGATGTACAGCACTTTGTTGCAGCTATGTTTGTTTTTAAAGTGCTCTATAAATAAAATTATTATTATTATTATTATTATTTTTTCCCCCCAATTAGTTTTCGCGACTTGGGCGCTACAGCCAGTCCCGGGGCTTCGCAGGCGACATCTGGATTGCAGCTAGACCCGGGACTCACAGGCGACTTGGGCACCACAGCTAGAACCAGGGTTCGCAGGCGACCTGGGCACCACAGCCAGACCCGGGGTTCACAGGCAACCTGGGCGCTACAGCCAGTCCCGGGGCTCGCAGGCAACCTGGGCGCTACAGCCAGTCCCAGGGCACGCAGGCGACCTGGGAACTGCAGAAAAATACGTGCAAACTATGTATTATTAGTGTGTTATAGCAGGGACTCGTAGGTCCAGCCAAGAATCAGTCGGAACCCAAAGTTGTGTGAACTAAACGTATTGATTACGATTACAGTGTTGCTCCCTACTCCTCAAAAGGGCACAGGCGTTGCCCGATCTTAAATACCCCCAACGGTCAACCCCATGACCTGCACCTCCTGTAATGTCTGCTGTAAGACCCTGTGATGTCTTGTAAGAAGTTTATTTTCAACAACTAACTGAAACTTCTAGAAGGTCACTTGCCCCAGTGTATCCATATGCTTATCTAAAAGCTTCTTAAAACGTCACTATCACAACCACCTCCACCCCAGCAGCATGCTCCAGGCAACAATCAACCACCGTGCAGCAAGAAAATTGCCCTGCAATTCCTTAAATGAAGGAGGGAAGTCTATCCTGGCCTGGATCTCACAGGGAGCCAATGAAGGGAACGAGAAAAATACTGGGGTGAGAATTCATACTTGCAGGAGGAATACCTACTGATGGACCGAAGAGACTCCTCCTGGGCTAGTACAAGCCAGATGGGCTTAAGAGGCTCTTTGGAAAAAAAAAAAATCTGGAGAGTAAAATCTCTGAAAGGCACTTTTTCTGGACTTTTCCTGGCCTAGCAGGGGCCTTTTGGGCCAAAATGCTCCTCCTGGGCTAATACAGGCAATTTGGGAAAAAGGGACTGGCTTCTCAGCTAATAGGGGAGTTGTGGGCTGAAATTAGTGATTTCATTTACATTGCAATTTCAAGCACAGGGCAGGCCAAACATCTAATTACTCCATATTTTCAAGCACAGGGCAGGCCAAACAGCGCATTGTATTTTCATTTATATTTCCATTGCAGTTTCAAGCACAGGGCAGGCCAAACAGCTCATTGCATTTTCATTTCATTTCCATTTCCATTGCAGTTTCAAGCACAGGGCAGGCCAAACAGCTCATTGCATTTTCATTTAATTTCCATTTCCATTGCAGTTTCAAGCACGGGGCAGGCCAAACAACTGATTGCATTTTCATTAAGGGCTAGAAAATCATTTATTGCAAGTACATTGCAGACTCACAGTTCAGTTGATTCACAGCTTAGAATCACAAGTGTGGCCTCTCCGTCACGATCTTCCAGAGTGACTGACTTACGTCCAAGCATCTGGGGTTTTACAGTCCTGCCCCCCCCCCACCCCTGGAAGGAGCGTTACCTTCATCATGGTGATTGACGGACGAGAGGACCAATCAGCTGATCTCAAGATTTTTTAAACACTCATAACTTTTTTATTTTTTTATCGAGCGGAAAAATCCTCAGGGATATCTCAGTGGAGGAGGAATGTGAGTAAGATGGCCAAAAATCATAGCGATATAGGGCAGCATTTTTTCTAAAATCAATATACAGCACAGACAGGAAGTGGTCATGATGAGACTTTTAGTTACATAGATATACTAGACCAAGTGCAGTGGAGGAGAACCGGGCGGCAGCAGTGAAAATCGCTAACAAAATGTGAAAAATGTCGTTTTTGGAGGAGAGGCAGGCGGCAGCAGCCGTTATGGTGGCTGGCCAGCAGGAGGCGAAACAATGAGTGAGTGGGTGGGGGGGGGAAAGAGGAAGGATTTTATTAAAAATGTGTACATAAAAACAACAAAATTTAATGAGGAGTGGATATGCGAATGTAAAAGTGAAATCGCTGGCGAAATGGAAAAAATCTCGTAGTTTTTGCTTGTGGTTTTGGCGGACCAAGGAATCAAGGGCCAAAAATCTAATCTGAAAATTTAATCTGACATACACCCACAAACAAACACACACAAACAGTTTTAAAAGTATATAGATATACGAGGAAAAATTAAGACAGCGGAGCCCTCAAACTTCCTTGTGAACTGCCTTTGTTGTTATACCACAAGGAATAAGGTAATAATTCACACTGAGCCAACAAGCTTGAGCTCTACCTCATTGAGGACATTGGACTTTGCCCATGGAACTGATGCGTTACAATGCTGTGAACTATCGTCTTTCCTCCACCTGACCATTTTTTGTTTATCAATGTCTTCCTCACCTGTATCCACCTATTGCTTGAGAGCTCTGATGTGCTACAATGCTGAGAAATACCTTCAGCACTTCGTATCTTCTCCTTCATTCCACTTCCTGTGTTTAACTTGATTGTATTTATGTTTAGTATGAACTGATCTGCTCTGATTGGATAGTATGCAATACAACGTTTTTCTCTGCACACAGGACAATAATGAAACTAAATGTAAATCTCAGCTACAAACTAGTACATTGCCATGAGGGATCATACAGGGATTAATGATTGAGCACATTATATGCCAAAACATATACAAATTAGAGCAGAGAAAAAAGTACGGCAGATACCAGGCTGTTAAAACAAGCAAGCAAGCTGATTACAGAATATTAAGAAAAAACATGAGGCAAGGTGAGAATGAGCAAAGACTGGCAGTAAACAAACTAGAATCCCAAAATATTCTAAAGGAATGCAAGTTAAAAAAGTGTAGGAAGAGGAACAATGGAGCTGATTGGCAACAAAAAAAGAAATCCATCTATGGAGGTTGAAGGCATGGCTGAGGAAGTACATGACAACTTTATGTTATTTTATCCAGGAATTGGAATGCGAATAGCAGGAGGTGGGTTCAATTGTAGCATTTTAAAAGGGTGTTGACTAAGCAAGTAAAAAGGAAAGTACTTGTGGGGGAACTGGAACAGCTAGAGTACTCTTCCAAAGCTGACATAGACTCCTTGGGCTGTATGGCTCCCTTTCCTACCGTAACCATTCTATGATTCCATGTACTCCCGATACTACTTTCTATCAAGGAATTTTGTGTTGCTCAATCAAGATCAAGAGTCAATCAAGAGTCAATTTAATTGTCATTTGGACCCCTGGAGGTCCAAACGAAATGCCGTTTCTGCAGCCATACATTACACACAAATAGACCCCAGACACAACATAATTACATTTAACATAAACATCCATCACATAGCTGTGATGGAAGGCCAAATAAACTTCTCTCTCCACTGCACTCTCCCCCCCCCCCGATGACAGAGTCAAAGTCATAGCCCCCGGCTGGCGATGGCGATTGTCCCGCGGCCATTAAAGCCACGCCGGGTGGTGCGAGGTCGCACATCGGGTCTTGATGTTGGAGCCCCCGGTGTGCGCTCGCAGAGTCCGCGGCCATTCCAGCCGCGCGGGGCAGTGGTGTCAGGCCCCGCTCCAGGAGCTCTTCGACCCCGCAACTCGGGCGGGAGAAGTCGCCGCCGCAGAAGCCCCGAAAAGCGGTCTCCCTCCAGGGACCCGCGGGCTCCCGGTGCCGTCGTCCACAGACCTGTAGAGAGCCTCCGACTCTCCGGCAGCAGCAGCAGCAGCAGCAGCAGCAGCAGCAGCAGCAGCAGCAGCAGCAGCAACAGCATCAGCAGCAGCAGCGCGCTCCTCCACCGCTCCGGACTCGGCCAGCTCCGCGACGGCAACGGTGAGTCGGCACCAGAGTCCCCGGCTTCTTCCCGTTGGAGGCCGCTCCTCGTTGCGGCCTCAACGACGACTGAGACCCGACGAGAAAAGGTCGGGTCTCCAGTGCAGGGAGAGATTCAAAAAGTTTCCCCCCCCCCCCCTCCCACCCCACCCCCCCCCCCCCACACACACACACCCCAACATAAAAATAACAAACACTACATAAAAAACACAAGACAAAAATAATAAAAACGCGGACAGGCTGCAGAGGCCGCTGCTGGCCAGAGCCGCGCCGCCTACCGGATGCGGTATTATGTGCTCTGAGCCACACTTAATGTATCTTCTAGAAGATGCTAATTTCAGACAACTGTCCTCCACTGTATTGGCTTGGATTTCCGTTTTCATTAGGAGGGCAGAGGAGGGAAGGTGTTATGTGCAAGGTTAGCAATTTTCCAGAAGAACATTTTAAAATGTCAAATCCAGAGGTGATAAATATGAGAATGAGGACTTCCACAGTTCAAAAATTAAACAGACTGCTTTGCCTCAATCAAATTTCCAGTGGAATAGAATTAAGATACCTTGGAGGAGCAAGGGACTATTGTGCAAGCCACATGCTGGTTTTCTTCTAAAATTCTAAAATCTTCTAAAATGTTGGACTAGTGGGGAAGATTAGTGAAGATTCTTCCTCCTAAATCAAGCCCCATTGCTGGAAATACGCAAGATGGACACAATTGAATTTGGTTACCATGCCCTTGAGAATAAATACAGTACGTAATGTGGACGTTGACATAGATAAGACTACCCGAAACAACAGATCATTGTGGTAACAATTTGCTGTAGGAAAATTAGAAATAAAACATTGGAAAAGGGTTCATGAAAAGAGTAGATAGCACAAGTGTGCGGAAAGCATTTACTAAGCTGGAAGAAAGCTTCATTTGGAAATGTTGAACATTATAAAACATACTTAAATGTTGTGTGGGAACAACTGTACTGTTAGTAAAGCCACTGATTGCAGAGCCAGAGATCTGAGTTAGTCCTGACCTCTGGTGCATATTGTGTGAAATTTGTACATTCTCCCTGAGACCATGAGGATTTCCTCTAAGTTTTTCAGTTTGCTTCCACATCATAAAGACATACGGTAGTTTAATAGGCCACTATAAATTGCCCAAGAGTGTAGGTGGACAGTAGAATCTGGAAACAGTTGATGAAAATATGAGGGGAAAAAAATTGATTCCTGCAAATGATTGATGGTCGATGTATATAGTGGGTTCAAAGGGCCGGTTTATTCACTATATCTATGACTAAATGACTATGACGGCACCATGGAGGCGAGAAGTGGGGCGTCAACAGCGGTGAGGCCTCAGCAGCGGTGAAGCCACTCGACGCTGGGGCCTCGTTGGTGGTGAAGTCTCACAGGTCGATGAGAGCGAGGGGGGGAAGGGGGAGGGGAACAATGGAGGATCCGGCATGGTGGGACCGCCGTTAAGGGGGGAGGGGAAGAACAATGGAGGACCCGGCGTGGTGGGACTGCCGTGATGGGGGGAGGGGGATGTACAATGGAGGACCCGGCATTGTGGGAATGTCATGAAGGGGGAGGGAAAAGAACAATGGAGGACCCAGCATGGGGGGGGGGGGGGGGGGGGGGGGGGGGAAACCGCCGTGAGGGAGGTGGGGGAGGACAACGGGGGTGGGGGGACAAAAGTCAGTGGGAACCCGGTGTGGGGGAACTGTTGGGGGTGGGGGATGGGGGAACGAAAGGGGGAGCCGGCATGCTTTAGAACTTTGTCAGTGCCATAGGTGGCTGCTATTTGTATACATTATGTATGCAAGTAAAGAATCTCACTGTGCCTAGTCGTATGTGACAATAAAATATTCCTATCCCTACCTAAATAACCAGGATTGAGGCAGTTGTGGAGGAAAGAAAATGTAACTTTACATATTACTTTTTTGAAGTTTACTAATTGATACTGTCAAAAAAAGACAGAAATTCTCCATGCAAAATTAAAATTACATTTCTAGACTTCAATGGTTGCTTTATTATTTTCCAAAGTTGTCGAATCGGACGGCATCACCCTGCTGCGGACTTCTGCTGACTCAAACGCAAGAACAAGAATAACACCGAGTGAAAAATATATATTGGTCTTGTCACTGTGGATAATTTTCCTGTTCTTCACTATAATGACTGGACTTAATCTAACAGAACATACAGATGGGCATCATTTTAACATCAGACCAATGTAAAAAATATTCGTTGAGTAACTGCAGCAATAGTAACTGTTAACTAGACACCTGTTGGTCCTGCGAAACAGTGCTGTAATATGTTAAAGCCTAACGCGATGGTTGAGCAGTTATACTGAAGGCAAAAAGGAGTGTAGTAACTATCAATACTACACTAAGGCCCTAGACAAATCAAGGAGTGCAAACTAAGAGACAATACTATGTCATAAATTCTAAATGCATTTTAGTAGAAACTATCCAAGTATTTTTTCTTTATTTCATACTGAAACGTGACATTAAACAAATCTTTAAAATTAAGGTTCACAAACACTGCCTAATCAAAGTTTAAACATGCCAAGTGTCTTAAGTATCTTTTAGAGTCCAATGGGAACCCAAGGGGAAATCTTTTCCACACTGTGGGTGATGGGTTTACGGAATGAGCTACCAGGAGTTAGTTGAGGCAGGTACTATAACAACATTTAGAGTCATACAGTGTGGAAACAGGCCCTTCGGCCCAACTCGCCCACACCGGCCAACAATGTCCGGGGAACATTTAAAAGACATTTGAACAGGTACATAGATAGGTAAGATTTAGAGGGATATGGGCAAAACACAGGCGGATGGGGCTAGTGTAGACGGGCATTTGGTTGGCATGGGCAAGTTTGGCTGAAGTGCCTGATTTCCAGTATCAATAGAAGCAATTGCTTGTTCATTTCAATGGCCACCTGCAGCAAAACTGACAAACTAAGTTCTTGGTAGACATTAGAGTCAGATTATTGTGGAGAGGTTGCATAGAAACAACCCCCCCCCACCCCCACATAATGTTTTTCTTGCTTGTCAATTTTCAGCATTTTAATCGCGTTATAACCAATTCAGCCCACAATACAAATGTTTCCTAATTCATCAATCGTGTTATATCCAATTTGTAGTTTGAAAGCACAATTACCTGTGTGAAACTCTCCTTCCAATAGTAAAAAAAAATGTTTTAATGCTGACTCACCTGATAACAGCTTCGGTGTTATGAAGCTCAACTACCAATACAGACGGGAATTGCTCTGCTGGAATGTTAAGTGCAGGTGGAGTAGGCTGCATTGAACAACTTTTTGTAAATTCCTCAGCAATTGGAGTTGTTTCATTTTCAGTTAATGTCAGTTGGTCAGTATTCGAAGAGTTTTTGTTTGAACGAAGTCCCACATCAATGTGATCCTCAATGACTTTGTTTGGTTCTGGTTTCACCAGTGCAGTGGGTGTCACAGGAGAAAATGTTTCTTTGGGTTTATCATTTTGCTCATCACTTTTAATTTTTGCATAGAGAATTGCCTTTTTGCGATCACCCGACACTGCATAATCCACAGTGCAAATGTCAGACAAGCAATCAAGATCATCCAAAATATTCTGAGGGAACTGCATCTTATATGCCTCTTCAAATATCTTTGGAAGTGCTTTAGCCCAGAGCCCACTGCTATATCTTTGCAATAGCTCAGTGATTTTTTGTTTTATTTCTATGTTCTTTGAAACTAAGCTTTTAGCTGCAATCGGTTTTCTTTCTTGAGCTACGGTTTTATTAGTAAATGATGGTTCCTGTTTCTTGTCAATTGATTTCTGGTTGAAAATCAGGTTCCTTTGATGTTGGCCACTTCTTGGAGGATAAAGCAGCAATTCTGCCACACCACTAGGTGCCGACTTTTCAACCTAAACAAAAAAAAATTGTAACGATTTATCTTGAGGCATTTACTTCATAAAAAAAAAAATTAAGATTAACAATTAATCCGCTCTCAGCATAGCAACAGTAACAACTGATAAATGCTTCTCAAAGATAAACAATTGAACAACATATTTAAACTAAGCTTTGATTTAAAAAATGCAGATAGTGTTTGAAATAAACACCTGCATGCAAAAAGACCAATTATACTGATCTTGTGCCTTGTGTCCAAGCTCTCAGATAGTGTTAACAATTACACTTAACACATACAAGCTGACTTAACTGATTCAAATGAGCTTTTTTTTTCCTGAAAAAGCCAATATGAAGGTGATTAGTAAATGATGAAACTCTCCTTGTGAGGAGCTTTAATGGCTCAGTAGGAAAGTGCATCATGTGCTATGGTAATGAGCAGATCATGATCACAATCTCCCATTTATGAGCAATAGGCTGTTGTAGGATTACAAAACAAAGCTTGCATGACACAGGTGTTGGCATACATGCTTATGTAGTTCAAGATATTATAGGAGTGCCAAATATTGTCTTAGAAACATAGAAAATAGGTGCAGGAGTAGGCCATTCGACCCTTCAAGCCAGCACCACCATTCAATATGATCATGGCTGATCATACAAAATCAGTACCCCGCTCCTGCTTTTCCCCCATATCCCTTGATTGCTTTAGCCCGAAGAACTGGATCTAACTCTCTCTTGGTTATTACCATATCCTATAATTTACTATTCCAATGCAGTAAGCAAATGGAAAGCCAACAATTCACAATTAGCTCAAAGCTAACCTACTAACAAGTTATAATTTCATATAATTTATCGTAAAGGAAATACCTTAAGCTTTTGTGCCAAATTAGGCAATAGCAAATTAAAAGTTAAAATACTCATACATCAAGAAATTCAGCACTAAAGATGGCCACACAAGATTAAAACTACAAGACAAATACTTTTCCACATAGTGTGTCCCATCTCTGGGATCTACAGTTAGGAGACTCAGTCAAAATAAACACTTGTCAAGTGTCATAGTAAAACATTCAAGATTCTATTTGTCGCATGTACCAATTAAGGTATAGTGAAATTTGAATTACCATGCTAAGTAAAAAAGCAAAAATACACACAGCACATAAAATAAAGTTTAACATAAACATCCACCACAGTGGAATCAACACTCCTCACTGTGATGGAAGGCAATAAAGTTCAGTCATCTTCCTCCTTTGTTCACCCGTGGTCGGGCCTTGAACCCTCCGCACTTGCCGTTGCCGATGGTCCGCTGTTCAAGCCCTCTTGTCGGGATGATCGAAACTCCGGCGACGGGACGGATCGGAACACATCGCTCAAGACGCATGGAGCTCCCGAGTCAACTGCTTCTTACCCAAGACCGCTGCTTCACAGTGTTAAAGTCCACAGGCCCTGCAGTCGAAGCTCCAACACTGGTGATCCTTGGCAAAAGATCTCGGGCTCCGCGATAGTAAGTCCACCCCGCACCCACCGCTTGAAGCTCCGTGCCGATCTCCAGAAAAGGCCGCACCACTCCATGTTGTAGGCTGCTGGGGGACGGAGATGCGACACAGAAAAAAAATCGCATCTCCGTCGAGGTAAGTGACTGGGAAAAGTTTCCATCAATCCCCCCCCCCCCCCCCCCCACCCCCCACACACAAATAAAACATTGATATTGAGGTAAATTTTGAAACTACCAAAAAAACACTCAAAGTTTGACTGAAGTTCTATCTTTACTCTAGGGGGGAATCATTTTTCAAAAGGACCGCAAAACAAAATCGAAAAGGACGCCCAAAGATAAGAACACTTTCTTGCCTGACAAACTTAATAAATCCTGCATGAGCATCGATACCAGGTTAAATACCTACCAATCCGCAGGCCTATTTTTTTTCATTAAAACACACAAGACTGGAAAAATCCAATTTGTTGGGGGAGGGGGAAAAGAGGTGTTATCTTTCAGGAAATCATCTGTTTTCACACACAACTTCACTTTTTACCAAAATGATCATCACTGTTTACTCTCTGATCATCAATGACCAGCAGACTACGATAAAGGGAATAGCTCATTTGAAAAGTGGATTGACAGAGTTACACATTCTTTGGAGAAGTCTTGACATTTTATGCTACAACTATAACAGCTCAAATAATTGAATAATTATTTGATAATTATTAAATAATTATTTAATAATATGAATAATTAGTTTCTGGCAGTGTTTCGTTCTGAAGATAGCCTTAAAATAGTTTTACATTTATTTTCAGAGAGATTTGAAAATCTTGATGTCTTTAGTTCCCCACTTTGTCAGCTTCAATGGAAATTTCAAAAAATGTTTTTGAAAAAAATCATAAATCGCTAACTGAGTATCAAAAATAAACACCAGAAAAATGAAAAAAAAATAGAATAAAGGTGAATAGCAACAGAGAGGAGACTAACGCATTGATACATCCAAACAGAAATGTTAATGGTGTCACTCAATTCCACAGATTAAATCCCCTCTGCCAAAATTCCAATCGATAGGCAACGCAAACGTAGACAAGTGAGACTAGTGTAGATGGGACAGGTTGGTAGGTGTGGGCAAGTTGGGCTGAAGGGCTCGTTTCCACACAATGACTGAAGTTGCCTCCTGCTGTATTCCTCTGCCTGCATTTTGGAAAATCTGACCACAATACTGTGCTCCTACTCCCTGCTCACAAGCAGAAATTCAAGTGCAATTATCTAGCATAGAAAGTCATACAATACTGGTCTGAGGAAAGAGACGAGCTCCTACCTGACTGTTTTTGCTTTGGTGGACTGGTTCACATTCAAAGACTCAGCAGCCAACCTAAATTAGTACGTTACTGCCACCACAGACTTCAGAGTGAGAAGGACTACATGCCAAATAAGCCAAATTAAGCATTCCCAAACCTGACACCATGTATGAACCTTGAACCTCTTTGACTTGGTCTTCACTCGGGCATGGATTTCAAGTCAGGTAACCACATATGTACAGGAAATCTTGGTATGAACTTCGCAAAGCCCAAAGACAATTCCAGACAAGGCTAGATTCCCAGACTAACCACGCAGACTTATATCCAGTCACCATTACAGTCTTTCTGAGATGAGCCCATGGAAAGGAACCAACTTGGACGGAGTCCTCAGCATCGTCATCAGAACTTGCACAGACCAGCTGTCAGGACTATTCGCAGATAACTTTAACATTTTCCTACTCTATTCAGAGGTTCCCACTTGCATTATGACCACCATAAATATCCTGTTGCCTTTATGACGGCCAACCAGTGGCTCTGACATCCATCATCATGAAGTGCTGTGAGTGGATTGTCATAGTGCAAATCATTTTCACCTCCCAGGCACCCTTGATCCACTCCAATTCACCTACTACTACAACAACTGGCACAATCTTCCTGGTCCCACACTCATCCTGGAACATTTGGCTAATAGATTATCTGCACCATACTCCTATTTATTGACTACAGCTCTGCCTTCAACACAGTTCCAACTAAACTAATCTCCAAACTTCTGGATCAAGATACAACATCCCCCACTGCATCCGGATCCTTGGCTTCCTGACCAAAAGACTCTATAAGGTGCTAGTCAGGCCGCATTTGGAATACTGTGAGCAAATTTGGGCCCCATATCTGAGGAAGGATGTGCTGGCTCTGGAGAGGGTCCAGAGGAGGTTTACAAGAATAATTCCAGTAATGAGGTTAACACATGATGAGCACATGACGGCACTGGGCCTCTACTCGCTGGAGTTTAGGTTGAGGGGGACCTCATTGAAACTTACAGAATAATTAAAGGCATAGAGTGGATGTGGAAAGGGTGTTTCCACTGGTGGGAGAGTCGAGGACCAGAGGTCATAGCCTCAGAAATAAAGGGCACTCTTTTAGAAAGGAGGTGAGAAGGAACTTCTTTAGTCAGAGGGTAGTTAATCAGTGGAACTCATTGTCACAAAGGGCAGTGGAGGCCATCAGTATATATTCTTAAGGCAGAGAGGGACAAATTCCTGATTAGAATGGTTGTCAGGGGTTATGAGGAGAAGGCAGGAAAATGGGATTAAGAGGCATAGATCAGCCATGATTGAATGACAGAGTAGACTCAATGGATCGAGTGGCCTAATTCTACTCCTACAACTTGTGAAGATAAGGATAAGGATAGGTGACAAAATATCCTTTACAATAATTTTCAATACTGTTGCCCTGCAAGGCTGTGTTCTTAGCCTCTTACTAAATTCCCCTATATACTCATGACTGCACAATCATGTTCTGCTCCAACTCCATTTACATGCTTGCAGATGACACCAATGTCGTGGACTATCAAACAATAACAAAATGGAGTCTAGGAAGAAGACTGAAAGCTTAATATGTCAGCAAAACAAAGGAGCTGGTCCTCAACTTCAGAAAGCAGGGTGGAGTATATACCCCAGTCTGTATCAATGGAGACAGTTGAGAGCATCAAGTTCCTAGATGTAAATATCACCAACAACTTGATCATTGACATGCGCCAAAAAGGCACAACAACGCCTCTATTTCATCTGTTCAAGAAGGAACTGCAGATGCTGGAAAATCGAAGGTAGACAAAATTGCTGGAGAAACTCAGCGGGTACGGCAGCATCTATGGAGCGAAGGAAATAGGCAACGTTTCTGCCCGAAATGTTGCCCATTTCCTTCGCTCCATAGATGCTGTCGTACCCACTGAATTTCTCCAGCAATTTTGTCTAGCCTCTATTTCATCACAAGGTTAAGGAAATTCAGCATGTCTTTCATGACTCTTATCAATTTCCACAGAAATACCACAGCCAACATCCAAACCTGATGCACCACAGATTCATGTGGTAACTGCTCTGCCTAAGATGAAAGAAATTGAGGAGAGTGGCGAGGAGAGTGACAGCCCAGTCCTTCACGTGAACCAACCTTTCTTGCATCAATTCCATCTATACTTCACGCTGCCTCAGAAAAGCAGCCTTTATTGTCAAAGACCACTCACACCCATTATTCTCTCCTCCCCTCTCCCATTGGGGAGGAGACACAAAAGCCTGATAACATACCACCAGATTAAAGAACAGTTTATTTCCTGCTGATATCAGATCTGCACTTTCTCAGTTGATGTGACATTATATTTTGCACTGTTTCCTTTTCTCTTTTGCCCTATATGATATACTCATGTATGGAATATTTTGCCAGGGTAGCACATAAAATAAAGTTTTCTCTGTATGAATGAATGAATAGGTTTATTGGCCAAGTATATTCACATACAAGGAATTTGCCTTGGTGCTCTGCCCGCAAGTGACAACATGCCATACAGTGACAGTCAGGAATGACACATTAAACATTAATATTAAAACATTATCGATTAAACATGTGAATTAAATAAAATACCAGAGCAAACAGAGGCTACAGAGTTTTGGTTATTGGGTAGAGCTACTACTCGTGGAAAAAAATTGATTTTATGTCTGGCTGTGGCAGCTTTGACAGTCTGGAGTCGCCTTCCAGAGGGAAGTGATTCAAAGAGTTTGTGGCCAACGTGAGAGGGGTCAGTGATGATCTTACCCGCTCGCTTCCTGGCCCTTGCAGTGTATAGTTTGTCAATGGAGGGAAGGTTGCAGCCAATAACTTTCTCAGCTGACCGGCCGATTCGCTGCAGCCTCCGGATGTCGTGCCTGATGGAGAAGGTGAGGAGTCTCTACGATGGCCGTATAGAATTGGACCATAATTGCTCGTGCAGATTGTGCTTCCTCAGCTGCCGCAGGAAGTACATCCTCTGTTGTGCCTTTTTGATTGTGGAGACGATGGTGGCCCCCCATTTAAGGTCCTTGGAGATGATGGTTCCCAGGAACTTAAAAATACTCCACAGATGTGACTGTGGTGTTGTTGATGGTGAGTGGAGTGAGAGCTCTCCTAAAGTCTACAATCAACTCCACTGTCTTAAGAGCATTGAGCTCCAGGTGGTTGCGATGGCACCAGGACGCCAGCTGTGTATGTCGGCAGATTCCTCCCCATCCTGGATCAATCCAATCAGGGTTGTGTCATCCACAAACTTGAGAAGCTTGACAGGGGAGAGTACACAGCCTTGCGGTGCTCCTATGCTGATGGTTTGCGGATCCGAGATGTGTTTTCCCAGCCTTACATGTTGCTTTGTGTCTGTCAGGAAGCTGGTGATCCACCGAGAGGGGTTCAGGCACAGTCAACTTGGAAAGTTTGGAGTGTAGTAGCTCTGGCACAATGGTGTTGAATGCAGAGCTAAAATCAACAAATAAAATCCTCACATCCTCCCTGGCGGTCTCGGTGCTAAAGGCTGAAGTGCAGGCCCAGTATGCAAACTGCGATGATATTTTGTCACCAAGACAACGAACTAAACCAAATCATCAATTAATGCGACTGCACAGTTACAGAAACCCAGGCTTCAATTCTGATGTCAAGTTTAGTCTGCATGGAGTTTGCACATTATAACAGTGACTACCTGGGTTTCTGATCTGCACTTTGGTTTCTTCTACATTCCAAAGATGTGTAAGTAAATTGGTTTGCCACTGCATTCAGAAAGTATTCAGACCCCTTCATTTTTTCCACATTTTGTTAAGTTACAGCCGTATTCTAAAGTGGATTCAATTCTTTTTTTTTTATCATCAATCTACACAGAATACCCCATAATAAAAATGTGAAAACAGGTGTTTAGAAATGATTGCAAAGTAATTAAAAATAAATAACTGAAATATCACATTTACATAAGTATTCAGACCCTTTACTCAGTACTTTGTTGAGGCACCTTTGGCAGTGATTACAGCCTCAAGTCTTCTTGGGTATGACACTACGAGCTTGGCACGTCTGTATTTGGGTAATTTCTTCCATTCTTCTCTGCAGATCCTCTCAAGCTCCGTCAGGTTGAATGGGGTGCACATCGATGCACAGCTTTTTTCAGGTCCACCCAGAGATGTTCGATCGGGTTCAAGTCCAGGCCACTCAGGGACATTCACAGATTTGTTACGAAGCCACTCCTGCATTGTCTTGGTTGTGTGCTTAGAATAGAATAGAATAGAATGCATTTTATTGCATTCAAACAACTTTGTTTTTAACGAAATGTAATTCCTACAGTCTTAACATTACAAAAAAATCCTAAGACCCACACTTAACACAGTTTACATAAACATCCATCACAGTGGATCTCCAACACCTCCTCACTGTGATGGAAGGCTTATCTCTTCCCTTTGTTCTCCTCCCGCGGTCCAGCAGTCCAACTGCAACTTTGAGGCGACTGGGGCTCCCGACGTTAAAGCCCCCAGCGGGCGATGGTAAATCCCGCGGCCGTTTAAGCCGCGCAGGGCGATGTTAGGCCCCGCTCCGAGTCATTTCACCGCACGATTCTGGCGGGAGAAGTTGCCGTTGCGGGAGCTCCAAAAAGCTGTCTCCCACCAGGGACCTGCAAGCTCCCGACGTCCACCGGGCCTGTGGCCGGAGCCACCAAAGCTCCGAAGTCGGGTCACAGCCGCGCGCCACCACAGCTCTGCCCGCTCCGGAAATGGCCAGCTCCGCGATGGCAGGTCCGCAGGCTCCGCGACTGGAGCCCTCAGGTTGGTCCCGACTGGAGGCCGCCACTGGCTCCACGATGTTAGGCCCAACGACATTGGGGACCCGACAGGGAAAAAGTCGGGTCCCCGTGCCGGGAAGAGACTAACGGGTTTCACCCACCCCCCCACCCCCCACAATAAACACAGCTAAAAAATAATAAAATTAAAACCAAAAACATATCTAACGGGCCAAAAAATTAAAAAAAGACAGACGGACTGCAGTCGAGCCGCTGCCGTTAGGCGCTGCCACACTCCAGACGTGGGTCGTTGTCCTGTTGGAAGGTGAACCTCTGCCCCAGTCTGAGATCCAGAATGCTCTGGAGCAGGTTTTCATCAAGAATCTCTCTGTACTTTACTCCGTTCATCTTTCCCTCATTCCTGACTAGTCTCCCAGTTCCTGCCGCGGCCCCACCATGCTTCACCGTGATAAATGGTGTCTGGTTTCCTCCAGACGTGATGCTTGGCATTCAGGCCAAAGAATTCAATCTTGGTTGCATCAGACCAGAGATACTTGTTTCTCGTGGTCTAAGTCTTTTAGGTGCCTTTTGGAAAACTACAAGTGGGCTGTCATGTGCCTTTTACTGAGGAGTGGCTTCCATCTGGCCACTCTACCATAAAGGCCTGATTGGTGGAGTGTTGCAAATATAGTTGTCCTTCTGGAAGGTTCTCTCATCTCCACAGAGGTTCTTGGTCACCTATCTGATCAGGGCCCTTCTCCCCCGATTGCTCAGTTTGGCCGGGCCGCCTGCTCTGTGAAGAGTCCTGGTGGTTCCAAGGTTCTTCCATTTAAGAATGACGGAGGCCACTGTGCTCTTCGGGAACTGCAATGCTGTAGAAATTGTTCTATCATCTTCCCCAGATCTGTGTCTCGGAGGTCTACGGACAATTCCTTTGTCTTCATGGCTTGGTTTTTGCTCTGACATGTACTGTCAACTGTGGGATCTTATATAGACAGGTGTATACCTTTCTAAATCATGTCCAAACAATTTAATTTACCACTGGTGGACTCCAATCAAGTTGTAGAAACATCTCAAGGGTAATCAATGGAAACAGGATGAACCCAAGCTCAATTTTGAGTGTCATAGCAAAGGGTCTGAATATTTATGTAAATGTGATATTTCAGTCATTTCTTTTCAATTACTTGGCAAAAATTCCTAAACACCTGTTTTCACTTCTTCATTCTTGGGTATTGTGTGTAGATTGATGATAAAAAAAATGAATTTAATCCATTTTAAAATAAGGCTGTAACATTACAAAATATGGAAAAAGTGAAGGGGCCTGAATACTTTCTGAATGCACTGTATGTGGGAAATTTTTAAGGGATTAATGAGCAAATAAGTTAGATAAAGTTGCAGGGATAGAGGGGAAAAAGAAAAGGGGGAGATGAAATTGCTCTGCCAGAAGCCAGCATGGACTTGATGGGCTTCGTGAACAAATTTTGCAACAAATTTAAGTTACTCAACTCAATGACAGGCATTCAGAATTCTTTAATTTATTGGAAATGTTAAAAATTACTGAAGCATACAACTTAGTCCATCCAGATTAATCCCACTTCTCAATCCATTACCTTCCAGGTTTTGGCAAGTACATTTTCTAAAATGCAGCAAATGTTTTCTAGTTGAACTACTTTCTCCTGGAGCAAGTTACAGAGCCCCTTTGGATAAAATACATTTTCCTCACATCCAATTGTTCTATTAACTTAAATCTGTCATTCATCTTTGATAAGGCATTGTGCCCTCCTTATCTTGGAATTTATTTTGTATACAAACCTCCCCTTCATTTAAAGAAAACTTTATTCAATTTTTTCCCCATTACACCACTTCCATAACTACCAGAATCCTCGAGTCATAGGATACATTTGTTCTATCGCATTTTGTAATACAGTGACTAAAAAGTTGTATGCAGTATTTTAGTGATTTTGTCTAGTTTAGAGATACAGCACGGAAACCGGCCCTTGGCCCACCGAGTCTACGCCAATCAGCAATCCCCGTACATCAGCACTATCCTACACACTAGAGACAATTTACAATTTTTACTGAAGCCAATTAACCTACAAACCAGTATGTCTTTGAAGTGTGGGAGGAAACCGGAGCACCCAGAGAAAACCCATGGGGTCACGGGGAGAACGTTCAAACCCCGTACAGACAGCACCCTTAGTTAGGATCTAACCCAGGTGTCTGGTGCTGGAAAGCAGCAACTCAACCGCTGCTAGATAGATTCTTGATTAATACAGGTTTCAGAGTTATGGGGAGACGGCAGTTGAATGGCGTTAGGAGGGAGAGATAGATCAGCCATGATTGAATGGCAGAGTAGACTTGATGGGCCGAATAGCCTAATTCTACTCCTATTCCTTATGACATTATAATCAGGCAGCAACTTATGATTTCTACCACTGCGAAGCACAACAGCATTAAGACTAAATGAAGCCTGTTACCAACGTCACATTCCATCCTAACTTTCATATAGACAATTCTTTCTTCATCATTTCTGGGTTAATGTATTGTAATTACCCAAAATCCTTTGTGGTACTTTTCCTTCAAGATCACGGCAGTTAAAGCAGCAGCCAATCACCACTGCACGAGGACAATGAAATGTGGAAGAAATGGATGCTCCCTGGTTACATCCACATGCAGACAAATGGAAGCTAAATTAAAACAAAACAATAGTGCTATATAGTTCCATATGCTAGTTGTGACACAATTGATCCCAGTGATATCCTCAAGAACAAAGCATACACCAACATAGGAATTGTAACTTCAAATCAATCCTTTAGTAACACATTAAACAAATAAAAATTTCCAAATTTTTGTACAGATGTTTTTGTTTGTAAAATATTTACAAACTCACCATGTTACTAAAAACATTGAAGAAAAGAAAAACACGAAATGGCTCATTTATCTCTCCATTC